>NC_133360.1:11773243-11948243 GCF_030506205.2 Paramisgurnus dabryanus | reverse complement strand
CGATCTCCGTCATCACTTGTTATGACTTCAGTTGGCTAGCTGTGAAAAGTTTTTGGAAAGCACTCATAGTATTAAAAAATGAAAGTGTGTAATAAATATCAGGTAAATTAGGTAAGTGTCCCTGAAGCTCAATTAGTAGAGCATTGCATTAACTGTGTAAAGGTCATGGGTTCAATCCCTAGGGAACACACTTACAGATAAAATGTATAGATTGTAATCAAAAGTGGAATGCACTTGCCAAATGCATAAATGTTAATGCTTTTATTGTCATCTGAATGTAATACGTTCATTTACTGGTTAAAATGCATACTTGTTCTTTGTTTAAAAGCTTCAGATCTGTTGGTTCACTACGTTGCCAGACAGAAATGTAATTCATGGTTTATAAACTAATGTAATTTGAGTAATTCTGTTACGGCAGATCTAGCCGGTTATGCGCTCCCTGTACAATTTTACATTTTTATGTGGTACAGACAGCGCATACATGTAATATTCAAACTGCATTATGAAGCACGAGTCAGTGATATTTGGGAAAGACATCTGGATAATCTCGTGCATGAGATGTCTTGTTGCATTCAAATGTCATTTAAGAATAATAAATGCACCAAACCAAGCTATTTTAATATTATTTACTGAAATAAATGCATTATTAGGCTCCAGCAGCCCCAAATTAGATATAAATATATGACGGATTCTAAGATTAAGAGCATCGAAAGTTTGATTTTAATAATTGATTTTTACATTCATTTCAATTTGGACATGATCTTACTCAATATTAAAGATATCAAGGTTATATTTTCAAAGGCAGGATCACATATAAGGATTTATAACTATAATCTATAATAAATCCATATAGAATTAAATTCAATCTAACATGTTGAAAACTATAAAAGAGCGCCTATATCCTCCTCAATCCCATAATGCATCTGCTTGTAGCCTGGGGGTGCATGTGACGGCAAGGCCAAGCCTTCACGATTTATAGATGCTTCACATAAAAGTCCGATTGCAAGGTCAAACCAAACTGCATTACAGATCTTTATGCGGTATCAGACAGGGCAAGGCCACTGACCCCCTTAATCTGCATTTTTAAGTGCATTACATTCACAGACCAACAAACAAGCAGTAGACATTAAATAGCTAATATCTAGGCCACCAACATTATAAAAGAATCCTTAATATTTATCAGTGCTTTAATGTATGACCTTTAATGGACCAGAATGGCTCACTTAACACACAATAGGGACTGGTTAAAGGCGGGGTGCATGATCTCTAAAAGCCAATGTTGATATTTGAAATCACCTACACAAACACGCCCCTACCCCCAATAGAATCTGGACCTTCTTTTGATAGACAACGAAGTCGGTTGGTAGACACGCCCCTTACTGTTGATTGGCTACAAGTGTGTTTTGGTACCCAACTCTTTTTCCAAATTGTTGTCAATATTCTTCCATTAATGGAGGCTTTTTCCAGGTACACAGGTTGAATTCACCCTCTGAAAAGCACTTATTTCTGCATATTATCTAACACAATGTACTGTATCTGTAGTGAATTCGGCTGCCCACAAAGCCCAGATGTAATCTGACCAAAGTCTCCTGTGATTTGTGCATAAAGAGATGTGCACACAAGCAAACCGTGTAACGATGTAAACATTATAGCAGAAGGGATCTCTAATGAGATTAAAACCTCACCACATTGTGATTTTTATCAAGCAGGACATGTTTCTATGATGAACATCCTTGTTGGTCTTGGAATATTATTCAATATCATCCAATAAGGTTTTAGGATAGGATTTAAGGTAAGATTTTTAACCATAATCACAAAACATAATCACAAAATGTTGATCCAGGAACATGTCATTTGTATTATATATTGGGAGACCAGGCTGTTTGACCAGACGTTTTATTTTTTTAAGTTTCTGTAAGGGGATAATATTTTTGTCTTATCAGCAAAATTTAAACAGTAAAACCATTTTAAAACTAGAAACTAAATTTATTAAATATATTGGCATAATGTATGCGAGTGTTGTTTTTATTGTGTTCCCAATAGCTATTCCCCTAAGAAAAGTAGCCATGCTTTTTTAGTGTATTGATCAAAACAATGGTTTTACTACAGTAGCCATGATTTAACTACACTGTCAGAAATAAAGGTACAAAACTGTACCTTCTCTGTCACTGGGGCTGTACCCTAAGTTTCCGTTTGGTACCTTTACATGAATAAAAAAAATAATAATACAATTTTGGGTAGATTACCGTACCTTAAGGACCTACATTGTTAGAGAAAAGTCAAAATATGTACCCTAGCTGTCAGTGGGGCAGCACCCTTTAAGAAGGTTATTGTATGTACCATTAGGTACAGATATGTACACAAGATGTACCTTTGAAACACTAATATTTGAGGTACTAATAGCTCTCTTTGGTCCCAGTATGTACCTCTGAGGTACTAAAATGATATCTTTAGGTGCAAAGCTGTACTTTTTGAAAGGGTACAGCCTCAGTGACCGAAAAGGTACAGTTTTGTACCTTTATTTCTGAGAGTGTATGGTTTTTGAAAACCATTGTTGTTAAAGACGTTATTTTGTGGTAACCATGGGTTTACTACAGTACTGAAAAATCCACCTAAGACCAGCATAAGCTGGTATCTGGTTTTATCTGGTTTAAGGTGGCAGTAGCTGGAAAAAGCTTAAAAAGCGACCAAAACACAGCTAAACCAAGCTTAAAACAAGCTGGGAGACCAGCTTATGCTGGTCTAAGCTGTATTTTCCAGTGAGGCCATGTTTTTATTAACTGTAAAACAATGGTTCATTTTTGTAAGGGTTAAACTAACATAATACAAAAGAAATACACAAAACCACTGCTAGAGAAAATAAGCATTTTAACCTTTAGCACTGACTGAAACATAATTTTATATATTAAGTAGCAGTATAAATAACCTAAATAAATACAAATATCGAAAAACATCATCGCGTGCTATATGTTTGCTCATCCACATGTGTATGGCTCGTTGAACTAGTGAAAAGATTAATTTATACACTTAACCGTGGTAAAACCATGGTTAATTTTCGTAAGAGCTATCCCCGCTAAACAATATATTGCGATATATTTACCTACCTTCGCCAAATGTCTTTATGATGTGTGAGAGAAACGAGCGCATCCGGTTATTTCCCAACGCAAAAACTGCAAACTTGGTTCCAGACCTGAAATCTATCGGTCCATATCTGTGGTTTTCACAAGCATGTCCAATGTGCATCCAAGTTTAACAGTGCTAACGAAAGGAGGAGTTATTCATCGTGTTCACCGAGAGGACTGATGGAGATGATAGCGGATCTTTACGCGCGCGTCCACTGAGCATCAGTCATAGCGCGCGCCCACACAGACACTCATAATGTCATCTGAGTGAATAATCTCAACTTTAAACGAATTTACACTCTTTCTTTACAATGCTTTTCAGTCTAAGGTTCTTAAAATAATCATGTATTTATTTATCATTTTTATAGTCTGTAAAACCCTCTAACACGAACCTTTCATACAACAGAAAGGTTCTGTGGATGTTGAAGGTTCTTTGTGGAACCATACAGAGCCGTTTTGGGGTCGTTTCCCGGACAGGGTTTAGATTAGTCCAGGACTAGGCCTTAGTTACTTCATCTAGAAATTCATCTTAGTTTCCGTCCAGTATATCAGTCCCATGGACAGCAACATTTAATGGTCAATAGTCAAATGTGTGTTGCTATGTTACAAGACATTTCACAAGACTTTTTAAGATGTCAAATAAATCTTCGGTGTCCCCAGAGTACATATGTGAAGTTTTAGCTGAAAATACCATATAGATCATTTATTATAACATGTTAAAATTGCCACTTTGTAGGTGTATGCAAAAATGTGCCGTTTTTGGGTGTGTCCTTTAAAATGCAAATGAGCTGATCTCTGCACTAAATGGCAGTGTCTGGTTGGATAGTGCAGTTTAAGGGGCGATATTATCCCTCTTTTGACATCACTGAGGGAAACAAATTTCAATGACCTATTTTTTCAAATGCTTGCAGAGAATGGTTTACCAAAACTAAGTTACTGGGTAGATCTTTTACACATTTCTAGGTTGATAGAAGCACTGGGGACCCAATTATAGCACTTAAACTCGAAAAAAGTCAGATTTTCATGATATGTCACCTTTAACACAGTAGAGGGGACTGGGGCTAGTTGTCACATTTCTCAGTATTTTTTAATAAATCATATAGTAACTGAAGTAATTTCCCCACTGTGACAACTAGCCCCGGTCTGCCATGAAGTTAGGTTGGAAAACTCTGTAAATTTTTTTAAAGTTCGATTTGCTATTATGCCTACAAATTTTATTTCATAAAAATCCACAAGCTGTTTATCTTCGTCATCCACATATGAGCTAATTTTTAATAGGTACCTGATGGAAGATAAACAGGTCTCTATGGTAACCAGTGGCATCTTGTCAGGAGAATGGTCTGTGAGGGTCAGTTAACCGGGGTAATATAATTTGCTATGCAGCAGTGTGGTTTAATTCGATCCCAGAGCTCTCTTCCCTTATGCGAGGATATAAATCATTGTCATCCGAGTCGCGATGAAGGTGCATAACAAAATACTGTCAAAGTTCATCACAGCATTTCCAGAAATAGTTTAATTCTGATCCAACAACCCGACGATTATCCTTTGGCCATGCTTGACAGACTCTGGTTCAAATGAGTCGTCCTTCCAGTTTAATCCTATTAATCCAAATATTTATGTATTTTTCAATGCCACACTTCCTCACATCCTGGCTTTACTTGCAGAAACATTCAATGTGACATGAGTTTGGGGTGGGGTCTAACCATTACAGCCTGCCATTCACTGTATGTACCCTTTGTTGTACCAGAATGCCAAGATATGATCCTTATTTAAAAAGGCATGCCGAAAAAGTATAGTAACAAACAGATGTGCCTCTTTAAAAGCGAGTCATTGTCTTACTTTGCTTATCGAGTTCATCTTTCATTATTAGAGTTGGCAGAGGTTAGCGAAAGATTTTAAAATTCATCAGCTGGGAGACACAGCGTATTACAAGCTTGAAAAAACAGGGACAAGAAAAGGCTGGACTGCGTATTGACTGCATGTGATTTGATTTTACGGTTCAGTTTGATATAAATTATGAAAGAAACAATGCTCGCACAAGTGCATTTTATTTTAAATAACACTGAATGATTATTAGAAATGCAATCAACTTATGAATATCACTCCTTTTCTTTGTTTATAGATAGTTTTCAATATATAGATTAGTTTTTGTGTTTAAATAATGACGTTTGAATATCAGAAAGACTCACATTAAAGACATTTTCTCCTAGTTAATTCGTAAAAAAAAGAGAATCAACTGAATGTGAATATCACTTTTATATTTTCTTATAAAATGCGTAAAGTATTTCTTAATAAAGAAAAGTCTGAACAAGGAACCGAACAAAAATAAAACGCTTTTAAGTCCATAAAAATAAAAACAATCCACTACCCGAGAGATTTTATAACCTGAACAAATAATTATCTGCATGTTCATAATTCTTCTTCTTCGCTTGTTTGAGAACACAGCTGGATTTTTTCAGTATCAGAAACTTTAAGATATTCCTATAGTAATGAACAAAAAGTATTTAACACAAGGTGCGTAACAGACGTATTCGCTGGTCAGGCTTTCTTCTTGGTGCACCACTGATGAAGAACGTGTGGCCCGGCGGAGAGTCGAACGGCCGGGTTTAAAGCAAATGGAGACGTGTGGTGCTGAAAAAGAAAGTTTGAACCGGTTTTCTCTGGAGAACTGAATAACTGGAACATGTAGTTGGAAAGTGGAGGCTGGTTCGGATACACGGGTACACCTGGAAAAACACAGAGAGGGTTTAGTGAATCAATTGGACAAAGCGAACAAAGCAGAATTTTATATTCGCTAGGGATGCGGATACCGATATATATTGATAGTTTTGTTTTTCACTTCTTGTTACAAATTATTTTGTCATAAAATCCATTGTGACCCAATTTCAAAACTATCCCACAGCATGAGCTCTGATGTGTTTTCCAGTCAAGACCGATAGTGAGAAAAATGCATTTGCCGATACCGATATATTGGTGCATCACTAATATTCACGATAACTTACTATGTAACACTTGTGAGATCATTGCTTATGTTTAATACTTGTGCATAATATAGTTAGAAGGAGGGGTTTGTGTGATGATAACCTCCAAAGTTAACACATGCTAGTACATACTTCAAATGCTTTTAAGTTCATGATTCAGGCAACAGTATCCTACTGCGCAGATGCAACAAATAGCAACAATCGATTACCTAAAATGTCCTTTCAGATATAAAGTTAGAAATCTGATGATCCCCTTCGTCCCGTTCCCAGCAAACAACAGTTACATACGTAACCCGAAACATCTTCATGTGTCAAACCCAACTATGCAAAAAAAGCATTTTGGTATCAATCAACATTCGCATACAGAAGATTAAGCATGTAAAGCGAACAGTTTAGCACGTGTGCTTAAAAATTAGGGATGTGCATTTATGTCATTTTTTCATTTCGATTAATCCATTGGTCTGAAGAACGAGTACTCAATTAACTGGGGGCGGGGCAATCAAAGGGGTGGGGCGTACACGTCATGGTGAGAATGACAATATTTTTATTAAAAACACTCAAATAAAACCTAATTTTGAAGAAACTATGACAGAACAATGAACACATACTAGATTTTTTATGAATTAAATGTTTTTAACAGAAACCTATAACAGGAAAAGCTGCGTGATGAAGTGAAACTAAAGGGTTAATAAACACAAACCGAAGCGCTTTCTATGAGGCTGTTTACACTTGGCATTAAAATGCGTTTTCATCGATCGGATCACAAGTGGACGACGTTAATGCCAGGTGTAAACGGTGTTCAAAACGTTTTGAACGCATCCACTTTCGACCACATCCAGAGGTAGTCGAAACCACTTTCGATCAGATCGCTTTGGAGTTGCGGAACGCAAATGTGGTTGAATGTGTTCGAACAGCCACACGCGACTGCCTTCTCTCCGCCCATTTATCTAATCTGAGGTATTAAACACAAGTTTTACGTCTTTTTTGACTTCTGGCGTGAACATACGGTGAACAGCGCTGTTTTTAGCCTTTCATTGATAAAACTACTGCGGGTGTTCTCCGTAGTTTCGTTTTGAAAGCGTGAAAGTTGCGCGATCCTATTTCATCAATTGCGCTGAAAATTCAGAGAAAGCTCCAACATATAAACGTACAAAACACTGTGCAGCATGTATACTTGCTAAACTCCGACATAATATTAGTTTGCGTCCATATAAACTCATAATTACTTTAAATTTAATTTAAAAATTTAAATACCAGGTGTAAACGCAATGTGTCTCTCTCGTCCACTTGTGATCCGATCGATGAAAACACATCTTAATACCAAGTGTAAACAGCCCCTATATGACGCACTCTGCATAATATTAAGCCTTTATACAACATAAAATGTACAACGTGCATCTATCTTAGTTTTCAACTAAGTTGAAGAAAGTTTAACTCCCTTTGTGGATGTGCATCATAAACATGAATTTTCCCCCCCAGATTCACAAACTTTCAAGGATTTCAAGGACCCATGGGAACCCTGCACATCACCGCCAATTCGCATGCTAGTTTACATTAAATACTTTAATAACAAATATCGGTAATGCTGGTGATCACAAAGCAGGATCATGGCTATAGTTTGTGTTACAATTATTTAATTTATAGTTTGTTTTTATTAGCTCTTGTGTTCGTGATTTGTTCCTATATAGCTCAAAAGTAGAGCATTGCGTTAGCAAGGGTTCGAACCCAGGGAACACAAATGGTGAACAAAAAGAAAAGTATAGCTTGTAACGCACTGTAACCCCGGATTTCCACCGACTGCGGAGCAGCTGCAGATCAGCTCCGCTGCGTTACGTCTCCGCACTCTGCCGTCCGCCAATACCCACCAGTTCCGTTTTTGTTGCAGAGCGGCTGCGTGCTGAAGTGACGAGGTCTCGCAAATTCACGTGATGATCGCGCGATACCTAGTTCTGTCTCTGCCCATTATGCCGTTGAATTATGACGTTTTTACAAACCAGCCCAGATCACAACACGAGATCTCGCATAGACAGAGCAGTACATCAAATACATCCAAAATTCAAAAAATAAGAAGGCTGCTAAAACATTTATATATGCTTTATCTTTAATGTATTTATTTGAAACTCCCCTGGCTCTGTTCCTGTCTATTATTTGTTGTTTCTGTATTAATGACTTTATTTGTGTGTGTTTGTAATGTTTGTATTGCAAAGATTTAATAAAAAAACACGAGTTCTCGTGAATTCAGGTATGATCACGCGATAAAGTCATGGCTCCGCCCTGCGGAGCTGTCCGGCATCCGTCAAAAATAGAAGCTCTGCGTATTTGTGCCGGAGGGCTGCGGATGGCCGGAGCTGTGACGGATTCGGAGCGCAGTCAGTGGAAATACACACATTGACTTGAATGGAAACCGATTGACTCCGCCGCCGTTCCGCAACGGATCCGCAGCCGTTCCGCAGTCGGTGGAAATCCGGCATAAGTTCGCTTCGGATAAAAGCATCTGCCGAATGCATAAAAATGTCAAATGTAAATGTCTACCTGCATAGCTACAGTTGGTTTGTATCAGGTGAGGCTGTTGTTGGTTGCGGAGGAGAAGAGGTGGACTGGCACAGTTGGACGCGACTGGTTTTGGCTCGGCTGGAGCTCCACCCATCTGTGGTTCATCTGCTGGTGCTTGAACAGGTAAGGGCTGTATCAGAAAAAATGCAATGAAGTCGTTTTTACAAATGTGAAATTTTTTAATATACATGGCTGCATCCCAATTCATCTACTTGTACTACACTGTAAAATGTACGGCTTTGCAAGTCATTTCAACTTACAGTTATAAATTCTGACTAGTGATGAGTTGCTTAGGGTACTTTATTTCAACATCATATGATTTGGGACAAACTAATTTCAAATATTATTTCAGACAGACAGTATGCAAATTGGGATGTGATGCCTGCTTAAGGTGAAGTGCGCTTCTGTGTCCCCAGTGGCAAACTGAATTAGTTTCCTAACACCTCCCATCCGCCATTGGTCGACTAGCGATGTCTCTCTTGTAGAAACTTGTCTTTTCTGTTGAATGATTAAACGGATGAATCTCTGCGGAGAGCAAATTAACGTTCTCATCTAATCACAATTAACATCGACTGACTAATTCCCAGAGGATTCAGTGTGAGAATGAGCTGTATTGGGATACAGTACGTCAGATGATAGACGTCTCCAGACGCAGTGCCTCGTTCCCTTCTCAGGGAACAACAGTTGCATACGTAACCCGAGACGTTTTCATTTGTCAAACACAACTATGCAAAAAAGCATTTTGGTATGAATCAACATTCGCATACAGAAGATATAAGCATTTAAAGCGAATAGTTTAGCACGTGTGCTTAAAAAGTCTAGAATTTTTATGATATTATCCTACACTACACATGAAATAATATGGATTTTTTTCCAGAAAACTTCTTGCATAAAATAGATTCAAGCACTTTTAATGACCTGCATATCTATGTTTGTATATTTTCTAAAACTTTCCAGGGCCTTGAATGTTTTCCCCCAGATTCACAAACTTTCAACGACCGGTGGGAACCCTGTAGATATAATGATGAACCATCATACTTTAAATCCTTCGGATTGGACATCAGGTTCGATATTCCTCTCATCGCATTTTTCTCTCTCTGCTATCCAGCCCCGATCCCATTCACCACAGGACAATGGCTCTTTATCCTTCTGATCCTGCTGAACCTTGGGCGGATTTATGTTTTCACTCTGAAAGGAAATGTCAAGTTTTAGCTAATAAACTCAAAATGTGATCGTACTGTATGTGTACAGATGTGACTTGTGGAAGCGCTCACCTCAGGTATGCTAATAACCTCCAGCTCAGGAAGGTCCAAGACTGGATTGACATCTTTGGAGGGGAAACCAGATTCTCTCTTTTCAGGGTTGAAAACCTAGGAAATTAACAGCACTGTTCCTTTTCTAGTGGTCATATGCATGTTTAGTCACATAAAACCAATGAGATTTCAAAGGGAAAATACCCCACTGATTTGCATGTTATTATAATAAGACGTATCAATTGTTAAATAAGCTGAAAATATTAATAAATTAGTTAAGGTATCGTTTTGCTTCATAAGACACTGTAGTCATTTGGATTACTTTTATGATAGATTTATGTCGCTAACATACAAGAGGATAAAATGAAGGCATTGTATTATAACGTTATCAGTCTGTGTCCAACAAATATGGACCAATTTTATTACCAAATCTCAAATGGCTTTATATAAAATATCTTCTGGGAAGGCGTACCATTTGAGAAGTTGGAGAGCGTTCTCCATGAGCATGGACTTTGGCATTCTGTCCATTTGTGGCAGCTGAACATGATGTGGAAGGCGAAACGTACTCCTTGATGTCCTCAAGCTGATCATTTCCAAGGTAAAAGTTCATTGGATTGAACTGTCCAGATACCTGGAAGCCCAAGTGAAGATTAAATAAGCACAGGCGGCCTTTATTGACCATATACAGTAGTATGTATTGTAGTGACCAGACCGATCTGTAAGCAGTGGTGCAGGGCAGGGCATGGCCTTCCTCCTGTAGGGCAACGTGTATGTAAACGTCTTCATCTGTGCTTGTATCACACAGGAAGAGCAACAGGAAGTTCTCTCGGTAGCTGTGGACGGCGGCCACTAGGGTGCGCTCGCAACACATCCTGTGAAAAGAACTGATGGCGCTCTGAGTCCAGCTGCTCTGTAACAAAAAATGCAGTAAAATACAGTAAAAATTTAATTCCTGCATGTGTTCACACCAGAAACGCGAATGAAGCGAAAAATGGCCCTATTTGCGCAAACATGCTTGAACATTGAGTTAACTCGCTTCATTCACTCATGAAATTCGCGTGTGAAAATCAGACAATTTGCTGGCTTTAGCTAACTTGTAATCTCAATATGTATGCTGAAATTGAGTAAAGAGCGTTTTTTACAATTTACCAGATTGTCCGACCTCCTCACTCACTTTCTTCCAAGCAAGATACTTTTTATTCCTATTTCTTTAAAAGTACGAAGATGTGTCGTACAGCTCCGGGTTTCGACATGCATTTTGCCCTCCATTGTTGTTTCGTATTTCTGCCTCCACTCGCTACGTCGCAATCACGTCACAACTAGAGCAAGCTCCTGATTGATTAACACGGCATGAACCTCATTTACGCAAATCTTGGCATAGTGTGTCTATCGCGTTTTTGCATTGATTTAACATGTAAATCAATTGCGCTTAATAGGGCTGCAAGATTAATCGCGTAATTAATCATGCGCATCTCGTCAGTAAAGCCGGTTCCTTCCGGATTAGCAGATGGAGCGAAATTTACTACACAAAGCCGTAGTTCACATTTTCGCATTAGTTATTGCGGATGTATCGCCTGCGATATGGCCCAGCTTGTCAGGGAACTTCGGCTCTGTGTAGTAAATGCCGCTCCATCTGAAAGCAGGTGATGGCGATTTACTACTTATCAAGGAACCGGCTTTACTGACGAGATGCGCATGACTATCACGTTCTATTTATCGTGCAGCCCTAGCGCTTAACGCTTCTTTCGGGTCTGGTGTGAACGCACCCTGACTGCATTAGCGCTACAACGTGCTGACAAATATGGACATGTATTTAAAAAAAATACACCCGTATGACTGGTATTGTGGTACAGGATTACTATTATGCCCAAAGACTTTGTAAAAGTGGATATTGCATAATAGGTCCCCTTTACCTGATAATGAGAAAAAGCTTCTCTTACCGTGATTGGTCGAATTCCAGCTAACATTGATGGGACAGCCTGGGCTGCGAGGTCAGCGTAGCACATTCTGAAGGATCAGGTGAGAATATACAAAGTTTTACATGAACACTTAAAATTACTCTCAGTGTCCATAACAGGGGTGGATGACATGTGGGTGAGCATTTTAGGTCAACAATTCATTAAAGAAACGATGAACTCACTTGAGAAATCTGAGGCTGTTCCGTTTCACTTTGGTGATGTCTCCAAAATCGACATAGAAGACCTTAACTTCAGTGTCACTGAGGACTTCGTGGATCACTACCCGGTAAAACCACATATCTCTGGGAGCCACACAGCACACCTGACCCGGACGGACGTAAGCATCAGGCAGCCGGTACCTCTCGGTCACATCTGGGCAGGAATAACAGCTCCTGAAAATGAAAAACAATGGGTGTTTTGCATACTACTCATTCTACTATTGAATCATACATATTTAACTCGGAGATGAAAACTGGATGCCACTTGCAGAATAAAACACGCAACATAGTGAGGTCACATGACAATGATGCATAATACTGTATAAAATGTTTGTTCATGTGTGTTGCTCGTGTTTTTCGAAATATATGTTTGTTGCATAATGTGAACCATTTGCATCACGTGTTTTTTCAAAATAAGTGCCTGCTGCACACGCGTCAAAACGGTTTATGATAAAAGAGACGCTCACGTTCACAAAATACATGCAAGATACTCCCTTAACGCGAGCGTCTCTTTATTATAAACCCCTTGGACGCATCTGAAGCAGACACTTATTTTGACAAGACACGTGATGCACATAGGTTCCCTCGACGCATCGAACACATATTTTGAAATTACAAGCCACACACATGACGGGCTATATACATGTTGTGACAAACTTCGAATCGTGCGCCCTCGAAAAAAGAAGTCACCGGCCGCCACTGTTCAATAGCATACAGTATAAACAGTGCATTACACAGACAAACATCCAAATAAACAGCAACAATCTCATCCCAAATAATGATGAAACTTAGCAGCACTCATGAATAAGAGATGTTACCTCATTTCAATCATCATGTTCTCCAAAGCTCTGCCCTCTTTGTTTTGGCTAAAGCGGATGTAAAAATGAGTAGGAGACTCGATTTGTTCCACCAGCACCGGCACCAGCTCCCTCTCTTTCCTACGTGTCGGCGGCTTCAGTTTCTGACAAAGCAGGGCATCCGGAGGAACTGCTGTCCACTGGCTCACCATTAACACTGGGAGAAGATCCACCATCTACAACAACCAGTCACATGTTTTAAAACCACAGATATATCGGCTTTATCATGATAAAGACAGAAATACCAAACCAATAGTTTATTAACTGCATGAATGCACTGACTTGTATGTCAGTTGCATAACCCCATTTTATTCTCTGCGTAAAATAATCGGATACTAAAATCTGTACAAAATATAGTTTACTGTACAACTTTATTCAGCATTGTCTTCTCCTTCGGTTCTGTTGTGAACCACGTGCACGAGACTAAAGTTAAGTGACTGCAGTGACACGGCTGACGTGTTATGGTGCACCCCAGCGTTTTTTGTCACCCAGTCTGAGGGAGATGCACAAAAAGTAAGCTGGAAACTTTTTTTAAAAACGCTGGCGGTGAAAGAGTTAAGAACATTTAAATGAATTAATAGTTCTCATTGACAGCTTTCCTAAAATTATATCTTATTATTTTCCTCAAACAGGAAATATGCCAATATACCGCCATGCTTAACAGCACCACAATGTATTGCAGCATATTGCAACGCAACCCACATATCATGATACGTATCGCGAGACTCTTGTCGATACACAGCCCTTATCGGTATCGGACAATAATAATAGTATGGGTGCGTCCCTACTACATATTATGTAAATTACTGAAGCAACGTGTCGCCCATCTCTTTCAATGAGGTCTTTAGAAGGCTTCCTAATTCTGGTTGTCATAGTAATATAGTGCTTTACTCTCATTGGCAGTCGCTACCGAAAGTCTGTCAGCATAAACTTTTCTCAACTTTGGCAAGTTGCTGGACACACCCACTTCCTTTCATAAACAGCTTAACATTTTCCCTTAAAATCCTACCTAAATTTACTTCAGATTAGTGGAGGAGGATAATGGATATTCAATAGTGGTTGTTTACCTCATGGATGGTTTTATTGGCGACCCTGAGCTCAGAATCTGAATCTTGAGAGTCAGTAGATAGCTCCGCTTCGTCACCCTCCCAGGCAGACCGAGGGAAACTAAAGTAATAGCCTTTATTGGAGGAAGCTGGGGATTCAGCATCCAAACTGGAAGTGGTGCCGTGACCCGGTGATAATTCTGGCCAAAGAAATACAATCATGAACAAAAACATTCTCACTTTATCTAGTCAAAATGATTTCAAATCATATAAGATAGAAGTGAAAAGGGCAGTACCAGGTTCAGCAGGTTGTGCGTCATTCATTTTGGACTCTACGATGATCAAGTGGTTTTCGCCTTTCTCTTTGCCAGGCTGGATGGACAACGTGTCGCTTAAAGCTCCAACCATCTCTGTCACGCTCAGAAAGCCACATTGGGATACCGGCAACTCCTCGCTGTACATCCTCTGAGCATAACAAATAAGCCAATATTGATGCAATGATAATAAAACAAATAATGAATCACTTTCGTAAATGCAATACCTTATATTCTTTTGGGAGATCGTGAATGGATACACCATTGTTATTTTCAGCTACAACCTGAAATAAGATTGATATCTCAGAAGAAAGCCAAGATGAGAAGATCATTCCATGACATTTTAGATGTTATGACTGACCTTTCGCAGTTTATCCTTCAGCTCGCGGCTGACGGTACCAGCTGTGCCCTTCTCAAGGATTTGGTCTTTGAGCTGCTCCTCAAGCTACAGTATAAAATGTACCGAACATTCACACACAGTTATTCGTTGTGCAATATGAAATAGCAATAAGAGAGACCTAACAAAAGTAACGCATACATAATGTATCTCATTGCCATTTTTTAAAGCTAAATCACTATAACCTAAAAGATAAAGATCCAAACCTTCAAAACTATTTTTTGAAAAGAATCCTCTTTCTTTACAGGATCTGGTGTAGGAAAAGCACGAGGAACAGCAGGAGGAACCTGTGAAAATCGCTTGATTTTTTCTGTTGGTGAAGTAGCTTTAGGACCGAGGACTACGGGTTTGACCTCCGCTTTTACAACAAAAAAAATTTAATCACAGCAAGATGAAAATGTTTTGCTTTATACATTGCCTCATAATATTGTAAATAAATAACCACATACGTTGCTTGATACGACCCGACCTCCGAATCTCTGGCTTATCATTGTTCCTCAGCAGCAACTGAGATCCTGCGCGACTCTGCCGCATGATTATGAAATCCATGGCGGACGCCAGCATCTCGGAAATGGAGTAGAAGCCGTATTGGGTTATCTGGAGCGGCTTTCCGAACTGCGCCATGTATCTGGACTCTAGGTCGGACAGTCTTACAGGGCCATGAGATAATAACTGCTTCAGTTGGCTGCGTAGATGAGCAGGCAACGGGGGTACAGCTGGACCCCGTCGAGGCAGAACGACTGGCTGGTGGTGCGGGTAACGGACTTGAAAGGGCTTTGATTGCAACCTTCGATTGTTGGTTTTGGGTTTGTGGTCACGCTGCTTGGAAACCATCTCTTCGATGCGTTTGGTGTTTTCGTCTCCAATTGCTGTAAAGAGGACGATGCACAATTACTCCGAAATTCGATAAGTAAGAGCCAAGACCTTATTGGGAAATTACTTTTACCACACCCATCTACTTGCACTCAATGGAGGGGTTATCAGTAACATGAGCAACATTGAAATGCTATAACCAGTTGTGCAGCCCAACAATACCAGCTATGGGAACGTCTCTTATGAACAACAATACAACTGCAAGATGCAACCTTCAGTGATGTAATCATTGCCAGTATGAATGTAAAACACAAAGTATGTACAGTACATACACCGTATGAACATTACCTTTCAAAATGATGCTGCCATCAAAATTAAACTCCAAGCGCACAACATCAGGGATTTCCTTGACCATATCCAGAACACTGTGGAATCCCAGTACCCTCAGTGGCAAGGGATATCCCAACATCATCTGGTAGTCCCGCTTGAGCTGTTCTGGGGTCAGCCCATGCTTGGCTGATATCAGCAGGGATCTGACATCTTTTTTCAGAGCTGCGAGGACGTGATCCTGGGTCATTCTGACCACTGAAACAACAATAGAAACCATTACAGAGATTCTAATGAATTTAAAGGTTATAATGGGAATTGTATTGGTCTCTACTGGTAATGGGTTTTATTGGTGGGATTTTATAATATGGTGGATGGGAACCAATGAACACCATTAAATCCTACGTTAAATAAGACCCAAAACACACTTTATACAGGATCTTGGTACGGGTTTCAATACAACTTAAACTGATTTTGGTTCATACAGGTAACGTTATTTTTAATGGAAACCATACGTTTTGTATCGTTACCTCAGCAAAACTATTTTTCCACAGATTTGCTTTAATACAGCATGAACTACGTCTAAGAAAACCACAAACATTAAGACACATGAGATGTCTCCACAAGTATTGATTTAATGATATCTCCACGCGCACACGTGCTAAACACGACATTCGCGGGGAAACTTATATTTCTACATTTCTCTCTAACGTTATATGTTAATGTGTTTGAGAGAGACATATTACCTTTATCGAAAAATAAGTTCAACCGTTGTCGTGAAGTAAACGCGGTTTCACATCATCGTGTGTCAATCACGCCACAACACACACGTGTTCGACTTCATGCGGCGCTGCGCAGACCGATCGGCGTATGACATCAAAGTACCGCGAGAGCGACTTATTTATAACCTGCGCTTACGCATCGCGTCACTAAAAACAACACCAAATAAAAATTTTTTATTTTATTTTTAAAAATATTTATTTTATCAAAACGTGTTTACATCTAAATATAGTTTAATTTACAAATACATTGATTTTAATATTTACTGTTTATATTTTAAAAAACAGTCAATTGTTTTTGCATAATTAACAATTTCTACAACATTACACTAATACTTAAATGAGTCATTTACGTTTAAAAATGTTAAGTGTGACTCCAAATATTACATTTGAATATAAATATTTAAAAAAGTTTAATAAAAACGTAAACCTTAAAAATCATTGCATAGCATTACATTATGGGGTGGTTTCTCTGACAGGGATTAGGTTAGTCCTGGACTAAAATAAATGTAAGAGCTGTCCAAACTGAAAACAACTTGCACTTACAAATCTTAAAATACATCAGTGCCATTCGTTTTGCCTCAAAATGCACACAAGTAATGTTTTTAGTAAAGTATGTTTGTTAAAACTAGTTCTATTTCATAATTAAACTAAGGCCTAGTCCTGATTTAAGCTAATCCCTGTCCGGGAAACCACCCCTATAGGGATTAAATTAGGGCTGTCAAAAAATTATCACAATTAATTGCACACAAATAAAAGTTTGTTTGTGCACTGTCTATCATTATTTTGTAATATAATTATAATATAATAATATATATTTTGATTTTGATTTATTTTATATTATATATAAATTACAAATAATATTATACATGTATGTGTGTATTTATATATGCAAAATAATTAAACACAAAACACACACAAATTTATTATGCAAACACAAACTTTTATTTTGTATGTGATGAATCTTTTGACAGCTCTAGATTAAATCTTAAATTTTGAGGGAAAAACATTTAGAAAAAAATGCAATGTTAAATTAAAAGTAATTAAAACATACACCATACTTAACATGAATGCCGGTGATACATCTAGCACCTCTTACAAAACTTGAGTGGGATAATACCACTGTGATGAGTTAGTCAGACGTGTACAAACACTCCCCCATCTTCAAATTAACCAAGATACTCCTCCCTACAAAATCCAAGACCATACAAACACATCAGATATCATACAAACACCACACAACAAAGTCTCCTCTCCACTGTCTGCTTCTTATGATGTTGGCTGAGATGGAGAAAAGATCTGAAACATCACACCATTCTTCAAAATCTGGAAGGGTAAAGAGGGAATCATCACCTTCATCTAAAGAAAGAAAAAGAAAGGCACCCAAATCTGTAAAACTCCAAGAGCCTAACAAAAGAAAAGAACGAGAGAAACCGGAGGTTTCGGAAGCAGAAAGAAAGGGTGAAGCAGAAGATGTTCAAGTCATCTCCAGCAGCACTGTTGTTAATGTAGATAGTGTGAGAGATCACATTAAAGAGGAAAGAGAAGAGTTATTGGGGTTACTGGAGACCGAGGGACATGGAGAAGGTACAGTAAGAGAGGACAAGGACATTACAAAAACATGAAGAAATGATGCTTATATCTTTACTTTTCATCTGCAGGCCTGAAAAAGCGATACTTTGGAGTTTGTGAGATGATTCTTGTGGTTTTTGTCCTTTTTGCTGTTATTTTCTTCTTTCCTATTTCAATTTGGTTCTGCCTGAGGGTAAGCTATTATTTTATATATATATATATATATATATATATATATATATATATATATATATATATATATATATATATATATATATGTTATGGTCTTTAACTTTTATTTATGATTATTATTCATTATCTTTTTTGTTAGATCGTTCGGGAACATGAACGAGCTGTCATTTTTCGACTGGGGCACCTACTGCAAAGAAGACCCATGGGCCCTGGTACATTTTAATATACATATTTGTAACTGCAACCTTGTCTGTAAATACATTATGTAGGATGAGTTTATGTAGAAAACCACAACAATTGACTTAAGCTGCTCACCTTTCAATTTAAGTTTTAAAGGGACACTTTTTGGGAAAATAGGCTCATTTTCCAGCTCCCCTAGAGTCAAACATTTGATTTTTACCATTTTGGAATCCATTCAGCTGATCTCCAGGTCTGGCAGTACCACTTTTAGCATAGCTTAGCACAGTCCATTGAATCTGATTAGACCATTAGCATCACACTCAAAAATAACCAAAACGTTTTCAAATTTAAAACCTGACTCTTCTGTAGTGACATCGTGTACCAAGACTGCTGGAAAATGAAAGTTGCGATTTTCAAGGCAGATATGGCTAGGAACTATACTCTCATTCTGGCGTAATAATCAAGCACTGTGCTGTCGTACCATGGCTGCAGCAGGCAATATTACGCAGCACCTGAAAAATAGTCCCCTTGGTAACTTTTAATAGCAGGGGACTATTTTTTGGCACTGCATAATTTTTACTGTAAAAATGTATTGTTTATAGGGAAGCTGGAAAATGAGCCTATTTTCAAAAAAAAGTGGAGTGTCCCTTTAATTTCCACATTAGCACATTATGGGGCAGTTTCCCAGACCGGATTTAAGTAGTTTTAACAAACATACCTTACAAAAAATCATACTGGTGTGCATCTTGAGATAAAACAATGGCACCGAAATATGTTAAGATGTTTTAGTGCAAGATGTTTTTAAATTAAGGCAGCTCAAATATGCATTTTAGTCTGGGATTAGGAAAAGCCATGTCCGCGAAACCGCCCCTATGTGCTAATAATTCATCATACAGATCTTTTTAAAGGGGACATTTCACAAGACTTTTTTAAGATGTCAAATAAATCTTTGGTGTCCCCAGAGTACACATGTGAAGTTTTAGCTCAAAATATCATATAGATAATTTATTATAGCATGCTAAAATTGTCACTATCAGGGGCGGACTTACCCATTAGGCAAAGGTCGGCAATTGCCTTGGGCCCCGCGTTACCAAGGGGCCCCAAAACGCAGGGGTGTACTTGGTGAGCTGCAACTTTTTGCCCCTGGTTATCATCAAGATTCCCAGAAGACTATCATAATTTTGTTTAATTAGGAATTGTATTTAAACATCTTTTATGTTTTTCAGTATATTCCCATAAAAGGTTTGAACGTTATTATTACATCTGCACGAATCCGCCCCCCATTATAGTTTAGAGTGGATCAATCCATGCATTACCGCATATGCGCACGTAGCTCAAATCAACAAGTTTTAGCAAGCAGAGCTGCAGACAGCAGCGAGTGAGTATGATACATTAAAAGAGCGAAGCTGCAAGGAAATAAACTAACAGTGAAACGTAGCTACACCAATGGAGCAGAAAAGATGATTCAAACAAAAATGTAGCTAAAGTCTCCGCTTTTCTCAACACAAACACTGCCACGGTCTGTGCTGCTCTCAGCAACCTCTTTTCCGTCAGACACATCTCTCTCTCGGCCACGGACACTGATAGTGTGCCGGTGAGTATGCTCCGCAAATAATACAGGTTCTACAGTTTGTATAATATTAGCGTGTAATCTCAGGTACAGTAGCCTTTAGGTAACCTTTAATCCTCCGAAATGTCTGCCCAGCGCCACTAAAGATTGTAATTCATTCCCCAATATGCACACGAATTGGTGATCGCTTGAATCTCATTTAAATCTCATATGAAAACGGTAGCATGCATCGGCTTTGCCCTATATGTCACTAGCGACCGTCAAAGTACAAGATGTGTAGATTAACTGATAGATGACATCTGTATAGTAAATTAATATCACTATTTACATATTGTAATGCAGAAGTAATACATGACGCTTTACCATCCACTGTATAAAGTCAAATTTCACCCCTTGTTTATCTTATCTCCAGTTCTTAACACCTATGATTGCATTATTTTAAAACTAAATTATGTTTCTTCTCATCGTATTATGTTCATTTGAATACAAAGTATTTTGATTTAAAATATATTGTGGATGTAATGTGGCATTAAATGAAAATATATTAAATAAATTCAGTACACAAAGTAAAATAAAAAAGTACATAAATGTACACATCTTTTTACCATGTAGTACTGTGGTTAATATAAAATCCAATCATAGTATTCACTGTATGTATGTATGTGTATGTAAAGGAATACAAAACAGAATACAATTTGGGGTAGATAACCATACCTTAAGGACCTACATAGATGTAAACATTTAGTACCAATATGTACCTTTTGAGATACTAATATGTGTTTTTGAGGTACTAATAAGCTCTCTTTGGTCCCAGTATGTACATCTGAGGTAGTAAAATGAAATCCCTAGGTGCAAAGCTGTACTTTTTGAAAGGGTACAGCCCCAGTAACAGAAAAGGTACAGTTTTGTACCTTTATTTCTGACAGTGTATATGTATATATACTGTATATATTAATCTCAACCTCATTGGGGGCTGAAACTTAGGTAACCTTGAGAAAAAAAGAGATGGAGATAGCGATGATAAAGAGATAGAAAAATACAGTAAAGGGTGCATAGCTAGGGCCCAGACACACATGGTTTTGCCTTGGGCCCCCAAATCACTAAATCCGCCCCTGGTCACTATGGCAGTGCTGTGGTTGAATAGTGCAGATTAAGGGGCGGTATTATCCCCTTCTGACATCACAAGGGGAGCCAGATTTCAATGACCTATTTTTTCACATGTTTGCAGAGAATGGTTTACCAAAACTAAGTTACTGGGTTGATCTTTTTATTTTCTAGGTTGATAGAAGCACTGGGGACACAATTATAGCACTTAAACATGAAAACATGAAAAAATAATAATGTTTTTGGATTTAAAGGCATATATATTTCATTTCTCTTTAGGACTCATATTTAAGCTTCCATTTTTGGACGTGTGCCAAATAGTGGACATACGTCTGAAGATGTTGAACGTCCCTCCTCACGCGGTAAGTTCTCAGCAACAAAGCCATCGAGAGCTTGTGCGGGTATAAGATTGTTTCTGAGATGACATCAGTGTCATTTAATGAGCTGCACTAAAAAGCTGACTACCACAAATACCATCCAACACACCCTAAAATGTAAACATGTGGGAGACACGGCTGGTCCGAGATGATTGGAGACTGAAAAGCTTAGGTCTGAGATTTTTTTCTTTTCGGTGCTCCATGGAAATTATTGCATTACGTTTACATTTTTGCATTTGGCAAATCCAGTGTATTTCAAGACATACATTTGATTTATTTTCATTATGTGAGTGTTCCCTGGGTTCAAGCTGGTCCTCCCAGCCTGCCAAAGCTGGTCTTTCAGCCTGACCAGCTAAGTCCAGCTTAAAAAGTGACCAAAACACAGCTAGACCAGCTTGCTACACCAGCAAAACCAACTAAAGCCAAGCTGGGAGCTATACAAGAGCAGCGCAAAGGTCATGGGTTTGATTCCCAGGATACACACACATTAAAAAAATGTATACCTTGAATGGACTGTAAGTCAATTTGGATAAAAGCATCTGCCAAATGCATAAATGTAAATCTATTTTACTGTTGTCATTTTAGGTGGTGACCAAAGACCTGGTGTGCACTGAGGTGAGCGCAGTATGTTACTATCGTATCGAAAATGTGTCCGTGTGTTACTCTTTGCTCTCCGGTGTCCCGTCCGTGCTGCAGATGCTGGCTCAAGTCTCGGTGAGAGAGATACTGGCCCATCATGTCTTCACTGACATTTTGCTAGACAGAAAACAGATCGCCCAGGAGATCCAGGTAAGCCTCCCAATCCTGTTCCTGGAGGCAGTGCAAATTTTGCTCTCCCATTATTTTCCATCTTGGAGTCTCTACTAATGAGCTTATTCAATAGGAAAAATTGGAAAATGTGTAGTGTTGGTGTACCTCAAGGAACCACTGCTTTAACAGATATGAAGTCAGTGATCTCATAGGCACTCATGGTCTCTTTGCTGATGTGCAGGTGTCTTTAGATTCGGTCACCTGCAGATGGGGCATCAAGGTGGAAAAAGCCGAGATGTGAGTAAAGAGACGAAACTTCACAATAAATATTAATTTATCTAAGAACTGATCCATGTTGTCCACTGCTGTAGAGAGGAGATCAGTCTCCCACCAGAGCTGCAACACAACTTTGCTGTGGAAGCTGAAGCCAGACGTCAAGCACAAGTCAAAGTAAAGCACCACCATTTTTGAGGAAACACACATGTACTGGTAAATACAATGTATTGGAAGTCACTTTGGATAAGAGTGTATCACTACAACGCCACCTTACTTTACGTTGCAGGTGATTGCCGCTGAGGGTGAGAAAGCAGCATGTGAAGCACTGAAGGCCTCCGTAGAGTCTCTTTCTGGGTCTCCGCTGGTCGTGCACCTTCGACTTCTGCAGCTTCTTCACAGTCTACGCTCCGAGCAGCCGGCTGTGGTCCTCAACATACCTCCTGATGTCCTGCACCAATCCATAGACCTCGGCAGTTTAACCAGAACAGCCAATCAGAGCCTGACGCCGGCCGACGAATCGGAAGAGAGTGTTAAAGACTCGCCCATGATGTAGGGACAACACGATATGAGGTGTCTGATGAGATTCGGCTTTAAGATGTTAAGAAATGATTTGTTGCCATGGCAACAGTCAAAACATCAAATGGGTCCATGTGTGGCACAATCACTGGCTATAATAAAAATCGTTTCGAAGCAATTTACATTTATATGCAAATGTGATTTATTTACAGCTATATTAGTGATAGGGATGTACCGATATTATATTTTTTTTTGGGGGGGGGGGGTACAGATACTGATTTAATCAGACAACTATTGCCTAATACCAATGCTGGTATTAAACACTTGTATACAATACACAGTTGGTCTATTAACTAGTTTATTTCTGCATCAACTTATTTTAATGGATTGGATCTATTTAATATTGACCAACATAATAAAAGAGGCACAAAGTAAGTAAATATTGACGATTTTTGGTCTTTTTCCAAGATTTTAAAATAAGCCCAGACATTTTCCTTAAATACTCTTGACCACATGACCCACGCGAATAATCTCACACGTGATTAACTATGTGATTTACGTTTTTTCCCCCATTGCACATCTGACAAACAATAATTTGTACAGATTTTATTTTGTTTTGGGAAGTAGTTAAATATTTTGATAATTCTTGTTTAAAAATGCTGGATTATGCACCAGACATGCAACTTTTTGCCTTCATGCAGTTAAAGGTGCAGTGTGTAATTTTTAGATGGATCTTTTGACAGAAATGCAAAATATTATACAAAACTATATTATCAGGGGTGTATAAAGACCTTTCATAACGAACCGTTATGTGTTTATTACCTTAGAAGGAGACCTTTTTATCTACATACACCGAGGGTCCCCTTACAGGGAAGTCGCCATTTTGTGCTGCCATTTTTCTACAGAAGCCCTTAAAGGACAATTTTTTTTACTAAGTTGTCTCCGACGATGACATGTTTGTCCGATGGGGGACACCGTAGCTTCTCTATGTCTTTTTTAAAAGCGAGGGGTGAGCCGTGGACTAAGCCGTTGGTTGCAATTCGCAACCTCACCACTAGATGCCGCTGAAATTCACACACTGCACCTTTAAAGAGCACCTATTGTCCGATTCACGTTTTCACATTTCCTTTGGTGTGTGTGTATTTGTACGTTAATGATATGCAAAAGGTACACGATGGAGCGAGTTATCGTGTACAATGTAAATTTCTTTTCTTGGACTACAACAAACACATGGATTGTAGGCAACAGTTTACTTCCTGGGATTGGTAGAAAAGCCAACATTATCATTATTCCTCCCGCTTGGACTCACAGCCTGTAAGTTAACTCCTGTTAGCATTGCAATGTGACTGAATCTTTTAAACATGGTAAGGAGCGTCACGTTTCCGGCTGACGTCAGAGATATTCAGGCCAATCATTACGTACAGATCAGCTGGCCAATCAGAGCTTTTCAATCCGTGCTTTTCAGGAAGAGTGTGAAATCTGGAGCTACAAAAATGTACGGTATGTGGAAAATAATGCGGTTTTTTAAACATAAACCACGCAAACACATTGTATTATAGACGGTTTCATCGGACGCACGTGCGGTGACGCGATACGCATCTGGTCCGAACTTTACTTCAAGTTTCAGTTTTTTTAATGGTCTGACTAGTTGCTAAACTGAACTCTTGAACAAATACCTCGTCGAAAATAACAAATGTTTTGGTTTCCTAGGTAATCTACTTGTTGTTTATTTTGCTTGTTATAAAAATAAACTACTTTTAAAGTACTTTGTCGTTATTTATTCTCAGCGGAGTTTACCGAAAGTTACGTGTTGACCACGAAAGCCGCTTGTTTATGTTGTTACTGCTGAAACCGTCTATACCAAATACACAAAATAACATTGTTTTTAGCAATGAAATAGCTGCTCTTAAGCAATCAGTATCTGCCTTTCTCGTGCTATTGCAGATAAGCCGATGGTTTCAAATTCATAAAAAATCGGCTGATACATCAGTGCACCACTAATGACAAACGTAAAAATGTTAAATTTAGTTCTGTAGTTGTTTTGACTATTCACTAAATTAAAAGCTTTCCTATACATCAATCAAGCTAACGCTGAAAGTTTATTTGTTTTTTTAATATTTTGGAAAGACAATAAAATATCATAAATGGTTCAATACACTTTAGACACAGACTAAATACTTTTTAATCCCATTGAACTGTGGTGTATGGTGTATCTCTAGTTTAGTGTCTCTTGGTGCCTTTAGCGCTCGATGCGGCTTTCCGACTTCGAGTTTTGGCTTCAGACGACGGAGCAGGGGTGCTGGGGGTTATGGGAGCAGAGGTAACAGTTTCCTTGCTCACTGTGGAGAATTAAACATAGAGTTAAGTTAGACAGTCAAAATATGTTGTTAAATGTATTTCTACATAAAATCATCCATCCTACATAATGTAAAGACCATTTTGTGAAAATATAACCTTGATATCTTTAACTTCCTAACGGGGCGGAAGCGTTAACGCTCCCATTCACTTTTAATGGGTGACATCATGCATTGGCGAACTGAATTGTGGATCCGTCTGCGCTCGCGTCAGTGCCGTTGCTCGTGGCAGAAGTTGAAAATTTCTCAACTTTTTATGCGCCAACGTGTGCCTTAGCCAATCAGATCGCCTTATGCAAATAACTTAGGCAGAGCCAGCCAATTACGTTTATGGAATACCGGAGCATGTGTTGTGGCCACTGTGATTGGCTGTTGGCCACGCTTCATACAAGCCTTTTGCAAACGTTAACGCTTTCGCCCCGTGTGAATGTACCGTAAGACCAAATTTAAGACTTAAGCCTGGATTTCACAGACAGGGTCATATATTTTTGGTTGTTATATAATCTTAAAGAAAAATGTAAAGTGTAGTAGTAGTATTGTAAGTGTGTTTAACACTTACAAGTGCCCTCCACATTGTGCCGAGCCTGTAGTTGTCTCTCCAGATCTTGTATCTTGTCCAGAGCCGCCAGCAGATCTTCTTCTGCTTTTTGCGCTCGAGCTTCTGCACCTGCGGCACGAGTTTCCACCTCTCTACAAAATACATCTTATATAGAGAAAATCGACAGATCTCATCACAGATTGATTAAATTTTCAGCACCGGTACTTACAAAAGCTCCTGCTGAAGGGATCTCACTGTTTCTAAAGCATTGAAGGCTTCCTTGGCATTCTCGGTGTGAGGAGACACAACAAGTTCTTCTGTCTGTTAAATAAAGGTATTCAAACTTCATAACTGATAGCTGGGAATGGGATTGAAAACAGTTTTACACAGCGGGGTTAGTTGTCACATACTGTTACAATTAAAGGCGGGGTGCGTGATTTTTGAAAACCGCTTTGGAAAAGGAAGCCTGACCGACTAGCAAAATACACTTGTGTAAGGGGCGTAAGGGGCATGTCTACTAACCTACATCGTTGCCTGGGTTGCGTTTGTGTGGGACGGGTCTATCAAAAGGTAGGGGCGTGTTTGTGTAGGTGATTTTAAATATCAACATTGGCTTTCAAAGATCATGCAACCTGCCTTTAAGCCTCAGGTATACAATGATAATAAAAACAATGTAAATACTATTAATCAAAATGATAACTGTTAATACAATATCAGGGGAAATAACTCAAAATTATGATTTTTTTTTTGGGTCCAAATTGTGCAGCCCTTTCAAAAAATCTATTTATTTGCATTGATGCATAATACAAGGATGGTTAGATGAAGGATCATGGATGGAGGAATGTGTTGATATCTGTCTATTAGAGGCAGATATATAAACAATATCCACCTTTAGTATATAGACAGAATTTTATTGCATTATTTGTGTTTAAATCAAATTTTCTAGCAGGTGTTACAACAAACTTTCTGTTTGTTACAATGAACCCCACCTATGGGGTAAGTTGTCACGTTTGCACTCCTGTCACTTTTAGTGTAATTGTATGATAACAGTAGGTCCTTTAAGTATTCATTTGTACTTGTGTTAATTGTGTAAAAAAAATATTAATCTATCTTAAATATTTTTAAGACCCAAAGCCAAAAGGCGTTACTTTCCCATACTCATTGTTATGGATCACAAGATGTTATACCAAATTTTTTAATAATAATTAGAAATAAATAACCAATAAAAAATATTACTTAAGACACCTAATGTACCTGCATTTATATAATCGCCCACATGCTGCATTGGGAATCTTGAAGTGAGATATGTTACCCTCTTTTTAGATGGAAACCTAATGATGTTAAAATGCATAAACTCACCCTGGTGAGCTGGACTGTGTCCTTTCCCAAGATCTGTTCGGTTATATTACCATCATGACCTATTAGCTTGAGGACTGAGCTTTCTTTAGCCTTTACATCGTGGTCTTCCCCCTGCAGAGGTGACCACATGACATTTAGTAACAGTATCTCAAGCCAACATAATAAAGCAAAGACTAAATAGGTGCATAAGTCAATGTTATATGGCACTACATATAGTGACTGTGATATAATATAGGTACAAAGCTTAGTATATAAAGTTTTTGAAGGATTTATGGAGCTAGTAAGTAGGCCAATGGCTAGCTTGCAGTTTATACAGTATAAAAATGGTTCATTATTTACATATTCATCAAGCTTGCTGACATCTTTTGTGAAAAATGGTTCTGCTTCATCTTCCTTTGTCTCTCTAGGTGCCTCTAGTTCTTGCTCTATCTGAAAACACATAAAAGGAAAATACATATATATATACGTAGTTCAAAATTAAATTAAATTAAAACCCATTAGAAACACCTGGTTAAAGTTTTACCAGAGACTCCATGCTGGCGTCCTCTAATGGGATCTCGCTCACAGACTGTGGCACAGAAAGCTGGATCTCCACATGGCTTCCCTTCACATCCATCAGGAGGACCCGACAGCCTTCCATCCATTCGCCGCACTCCTTCTGTACAACGCAAAAGAAACGTGACATTTTAGACCGAACTAAATCTCTTTTGCTACACTTGTAGACGTTTGTCCAGGAAAGATTTGAGGGTTAGCACCTGAAGCTTGGCGAGTCGATGTAGCTCATTTTCTGTATCATGGTGAGTCGAGTTCTGCAAGACGTCCTCTTCCACAATGGCTTGGCAAGAACTGCAGAGCAGTTAGTTGTTATACTACTGATTAAATCTTAAAGCGTCTCTAGCGATGTTAGGTTTAGTGATGATGTCACCTTGTGATGTATTTGGAAAGGTAGTCCAGTTTCCCTGAGATGTTGCTGGCATCTTTACCCAGCTGTTCAGCGGACACATCGACTATGATGTTCAGTTCAGACGATGGATGAGATGCTGCATCCGGCACCATCAGAAGCAGAAGGTCCACCATCCAGCGGATCATTTTAGAGTGAACAGAATTAACCTGGCAACCATGAGACAAGATCATCCAATGAGATTGATGGTTTATGGGATTTGAGGAAAACTGTGTGTGACTGTTCTGTACCTCCTCGCGAAGTCTCATGTTTTCACAGTCGAAAAAGTTTTCTTGGGAGAACAAGAAATCCTTCAATGTTTTTAAGACATCATCGATTTGAATCCTGTCACAGATACATAAGGGCAACTGAACGTCTTTGTTTAATGAGAAACATCTATTTTATATACAACAACAAATAAAAACATGTCTACCTGGTGTGAGGTTTCTGCTTGGCCCTCTCCCGTTCTGGCTGTGTGCCATCCACCTGTAGAAGGGCGTCTTCAAGCTGATTTATCAAACTACCAAGCGCTTCCTCCAGCTCCACCCAATCTAACGGATGGCGTTCTGGATGTCCGCTCAGGGATTTTAGTCTTCTGGACCAGAACTCCATATTTTCAATAAGGGTCATCAGTGTTGCATGGATCCCTGCATAAAGAACCATTTATATTTTACATTTAGGCATTTGGCAGATGCTTTAATGCAAACTGACATACATTTTATCAATATGCTTGTTCCCTACCATCAAGAATCAATCCCATGACCTTTTGTGCTGCAATGCTCTACCAATTGAGGGACAGGAACAAGAACCAAAACATTGATATTTATTGGAGAAATAAGACCCGATTCTCACCACTTTCTCCACTAAAACGGATTTCCAATTGCTTGTGAAGCTCGGTTATGGTCTTGGCCAGCTCCGTCATGGCCTCTTGACCTTTAGGTGGCTCTCCATCTGAAGCAGGGTGTCTCCTAAAGACCCGAAGACAAACCTCAATCCAGGACTCTTGGAGGTTAGTTAGCATTTCAAGCGTTTCCTGAGCAGACACTAGTTCTTCCCCGCCATAACGCTCACTTTGCTCGGTCAATGCCTATAGTTAAATAGAGATACGGCTACTTGAAGTGGCGTACAATTTTACAAGTGAGAAATAAAGTTTGCATTGCTTACCATCGACCATTGTTTCAGGTCAAGTGACAGTTCTTCTTCTGAAGATTTGTCCATTTTTCTAGGGAGGGAAAAAAAAGTGAATTAAACGTACACTCTTATGCTGCGTACACACCAAACGCGAAGCATTGTGTTCCTCGCTCTAGAATACTCGCGGGATTTAACTTTGTGTCATGGGAATTTTTAGCTCGAGTTGAGTATTTTCAACTTGCACGAAGACGCGTTTGAGGCAAATACAGTGTGTTTTTGTGCAATCGCGCTGCCCAATTTGCATCATTTGCATTGCCCCCGCATAAGTTTGCGTCTATTTGCGTTGACTTTGTATGTAATCTACTCGCGCACATCGCTAAACTCGCGTTTAGTGTGTACGCCCAATTAACGTCATTTGCATCGGCCCGCGTGAGTTTGCGTTTGTTTGCGTCTTTGCATTTACTTTGCATGTAATCTACTTGCGCAAATCGTTGAACTCTTGTTTAGTGTGTAAGCCCCATTACGCTGCGTACACACCAAACGCGAAGCATCGTGTTCCTCGCTCTAGAATACTCGCAGGATTTAACTTCATGTCATGCGAATTTTTAGCTCGAGTTGAGTATTTTCAACTTGCACGAAGACGCGTTTGAGGCAAATACCGTGTGTTTTGTGCAATCGCGCTGCGCAATTCGCGTCATTCTCATCGCCCCACATAAGTTCGCGTCTATTTGCGTTGACTTTGTATGTAATCTACTCGCACACATCGCTGAACTCGGGTTTAGTGTGTACGCCCAATTTGGGTCATTTGCATGGGCCCGCGTGAGTTTGTGTTTGTTCGCGTCTTTGCATTTACTTTGCATGTAATCTACTTGCGCAAATCGTTGAATTCTTATTTAGTGTGTGTACGCCCCATTAAGCTGCGTACACACCAAAAATGAAGCATCGCATTTCTTGCTCTAGAAAATTCACGGGATTTAACTTTGTGTCATGCAAATTTTTATCTTGAGTTGAATATTTTCAACTTGCGCGAAGATGCGATTGAGGCAAATACCGTGTGTTTTGTGCAATCGCGCTGCCCAATTCGCGTCATTCGCATCGCCCCACATAAGTTCGCGTCTATTTGCATTGACTTTGTATGTAATCTACTCGCGCACATCGCTGAACTCGCGTTAAGTGTGTACGCCCAATTCGCGTCATTTTCATCGCCCCGCGTGAGTTTTTGTGCAATCAATTCGGTTAATTCGCATCCCCTCGCATAAGTTTGCGTCTATTTGCATTGACTATTTGTCAATTGCATTGGCCCGCGTAAGTTTGCATTTGTTTGCGTCTTTGCATTTACTTTGCATGTAGTCTACTTGCGCAAATCGTTGAACTCTTATTTAGTGTGTACGCCCCATTATGCTGCGTACACACCAAAAATGAAGCATCGCATTTCTTGCTCTAGAAAACTTGCGGGATTTAACTTCGTGTCATGAGAATTTTTAGCTCGAGTTGAGTATTTTCAACTTGCGCGAAGATGCGTTTGAGGCAAATATCGTGTGTTTTTGTGCAATCGTGCTGCCCAAATCGGTTCATTCGCATCGCCTCGCATAAGTTTGCGTCTATTTGCGTACACACTAAAAATGAAGCATCACCTTTCTTGCTCTAGAAAACTCGCAGGGATTTAACTTTGCGTCATTTTTTTGAATATTTTCAACTTGCTCGAAGACGTGATTGAGGCGAATAGAGCGTTTTTGTGCAATCGCGCTGCCCAATTCGGTTAATTCGCATCGCCTCGCATAGGTTTGCGTCTATTTGCGTTGACTTTGTATTAAATCTACTCGCGCACATCGCTAAACTCGTGTCATTTGCATCGGCCCGGGTGAGTTTGCGTTTGTTTGCGTCTTTGCAATTACTTTGCATGTAATCTACTTGCGCAAATCGTTGAACTCTTATTTAGTGTGTACGCCCCATTATGGTGCGTACACACCAAAAATGAAGCATCGCATTTCTTGCTCTAGAAAACTCGCGGGATTTAACTTTGTGTCATGCTAATTTTTATCTTGAGTTGAATATTTTAAACTTGCGCAAAGACGTGTTTGAGGCGAATAGAGCGTTTTTGTGCAATCGCGCTGCCCAATTCGGTTCATTCGCATCGCCTTGCATAAGTTCGCATCTATTTGTGTTGACTTTGAATGTAATCTGCTCGCGCACATCGCTGAACTCGCGTTTAGTGTGTGCGCCCCATTATGCTGTGTTCACACCAAACTCGAAGCATTGCGTTTCTTCACGGTATTTAACTTTGTGTCATGCTAATTTTTAGCTTGAGTTGAATATTTTCAACTTGCACGAAGGCGCGTTTGAGGTGAATAAAGCGTGTTTTTGCTCAATCGCGACAACCAATTTGCGTCATTCGTATCACCCCACACGAGTTTGCATTTATTCGCGTCTAGAGTGTACGCCTCATTATGCTGCGTACACATCAAAAACGAGGCATCGCATTCCTCGCTCTACAAAAGACTAAATCTCATAGATTAAACTTCATGTCATGCAAATTTTTAGCTTGAGTTGAACATTTTCAACTTGTGCGAAGATTCGTTTAAGGTAAATGCTGCGTTTTTACGCATCAATCATGCGCCCAATTTGCGTCATTTCGTATCGCTCCTCGTGAGTTCACATCTATTCATGTTTTTGCATTAACTTTGTATGTAATCTACTAACAAATCCTTAAATTCATGTTTGGTGTGAATGCCTCATTACACAAAAAGGTTCCACACAGCAAACTCCTTTTAAGTATGTCGTGTCACTCCATATTTGCAACGCCTCCAGGTCTTGTAACGAACAAGACAAACAAGACCTGTCGATTCTGTCGATTGGCTCTTTTTAATGGGAGGTGGGACTAGAACAGCCATTCTGACTGTTGCGATCTTCCCCATTCATAAAAATAGCAGTGACGCATCTGGTTAATAATAACTATCTTTGCTCTCACCAATGCCATAGGAGAACCAATCACTGACCTGGTCTGGTCTTGGCAGATCTTCTGCCACTTTACAACATTCGCTCGGACAGATTGGATGGTCTCACGTTGACTGGTTTCTGCCTTTCCGATGTTCTGCATGAAGACGGTTAATTTTTCTTTCCATTGGTCAGTCAACTCTGTGATATGGGACATATCCTCAGAGTCCTATGAAGATAAATAATGATGATGTACATAATCTCTTACACGGTCAAGTACTTACAGATGTCTATTTAGAGGGACTGTGTTTATACCTTTGATGTTAGGACGAGTGTGAAGTGTTCTGCGGTCTTGGCCCAGGTTTGTTCGCTAACATTTAGCCGTTTCACAAGCTGAAGTTTATTTATCTTTACTATCTAAGAAAAATATGTGGCATAAATTGAAACATACACAATATGAACATGTTATTATAAGAGATTATATGCAAAGTTACCTTTATAGCGAGGCTATAGGTCGCTTTTCTCCAAAGGTCCCTCTCATCGGACAGATGGAACATCTGCACTTCAAGTCTTCTCCGCTGCAGCTCGTAAAGATCATGAAACTCTGCTACAATACTACAGAAAAGTCGCTCGTGTGTAAATCTGTATTAAATAGTCTTCGATCAGACCATAACAGTTAGTTTTGATTCACATACTTTGCATTGGACTGCGATTCCTCCAGAGCTTTGGCAAGTTCCTCTTTTGTTTTCTCAGCCTCTTTGGACAAAGACTCATCTTGTTCTTTCATCATACTTAATTCCCTGTTACAGATCCAACAGATACAGGGTTGAAATGTCCAAAACTTTGAAGAGTTGAAATGCAAGCACAATGTTTATTAATTTTTGTATAGTCAGGTTTACGAGTGAAGCTTTGCGACAGAGTTTTTAAAGTGCATGATCTCCTCCATAAGCCGGCGATCCAGGGCCCTCTGTGCTAACGTTTCTGCGTGTAGACCCTTCACCTGCCGTGGGATACGGTTGAGAAGCGCCACATATCTCTGCCTGAAAAGAAAGAGGAAGTGAGGTTGGTACTATTTTAAAGAGATAGTTCCCCCAAAATATTTTTTTAAATAAAGTTATTTAGCCTCAAGTTGTTACAAAACTGTATAAATTTCTTTGTTCATCACAAAGGAAGATATTTGTAATCAAGCAGGAAGCAGGAGCACCATTGACTTCCATAGTAGGAAGAAAATGCTATGGAAGTTAATGGTTGTCCTTATTGTCCCTTTAAAGGGTTAGTTCACCCCAAAATAAAAAATGTATCATAAATCTCTTACCCCTGTTTCAATTGTCTTCAGAACACGTTTTTAGATATTTTTGATGAAAACTAGGGGGCTTGTTACTATCCCATAGACTGCAGTTTGATTTTCACAATCAAGCCCAGAAAAGAATGAAAGACATCGCCAAAAAGGTCCATGTGCCATCAGTAATAATATTATGAAGCGACGAGACAACTTTTGTGCGCAAAGAAAACAAGAACACCTTCAAGGCGCGTTCACGAGCAGACAACGGCGCATGCTGCTGACGTGACCTGCTGAAGTAGTTGCCAACTTTTTTTTTGCAAATTATGCAAACATTGTAAACAATACTTAAACAGCCCGAATAATGCACAAATTACTTATTCTGTGTCTGTACGCTGGCAACTACGTCAGCAGGCCGTAGTCTGCTCGTGAACGCGCACTGAGGGACCAAGAAGGGGAAAAAATTGTTGAATAAAGTAGTTTGTTTTGTTTTCTTTGCGCACAAAGAAACACAGGGGTAAGAGATTTATGATAAAATTGTCATTTTGAGGTAAACTAACCCTTTAATAAAGTGGTTCCCAACCTGGGAACCAGGCACCCCTTAGGGGGGCGCCAGAGTTCACAAGGGGAGCGCGGGAACCGAATCCGATATGCTTTGAGCTCAAACAAAGATATCTAATTATATATATATATATATATATATATATATATATATATATATATATATATATATATATATATATATATATATATATATATATATATAATTAAAGTAATAATATAAATACATATATGTATATATATATATATATAAAATGTTTTAATTCCCATAAAATTTTATAAATCCGTACCCAGTACATAATATATCCTCTATAGCAGGGGTGGGGAACCATGGTCCTGGAGGGCCACTGTCCTGCGTAGTTTAGTTCCAACCCTAATCAAACACACCTGAAATTAATTTCGAAGTAGTCCTGAAGCCTTTAATTAGATTTTTCAGGTGTGTTTGATTAAACACTCCTGCTCTATAGAATCAGCTAGGTCTGGCTCTGTCCCAAGGTTTTTTTCCTCCTAGGACTTTTCCCCCAGGGGAGTGTGCTGACATTGGCTTAACTTAGCACCGTCTTACATACATTACATTATTATTACGCTCGCTAGTACGGTTAATCTTAGCCGCTGTATTCTGCTGCTTATGTTTATGATTTTTCTGTGTTTTTTCCTGCATCTATTACAGTTTTTCTCCATTGGTTTGGCTCATTTCTTGAAACAGAAATTACATTCTCAAAACAACATGGACAAACCTCCAAACCACTTGGCAAGTGTTCACAACAGAATTGAATTTCTCATTCATCTCATCAAATTGCAAATATCTAAGTACATGTCTCAATAGCTCAGTACATCTTTGCAACTGATTAAGTACAGGTAGCCTACATTTAGCACAATTTCCAAGTGAATAGTTCTTTTTGATCTAAACTGATTGGTTGATTCTCAGTCTAATGGTTGTTCACTCCAAAATGTGTCAGCGTCATTTCATTGTATAAGTCATCACATGCACAATAGTCTGTTCAATTGGCAAAATTAGTCAAGAACATAATACCATGAATAACATATATGAATGCTTTGAACATTTGATAAATTTATTACAGCAATTGACAGTCAGGTAAAACTAAAACTTGACTAACAAAGTAGGAGTTTACGCTTTTGTAGAGAATAATGGCATTGGAAGCAAACGAGGCCTCTCACATCCTTGTGTTTGTGGATGAAGCTGCCTTCAACCTGGCCAAGGGCCGAAGACGTGGCAGTAGTTGTAACGGGCCACCATTCGTCAAACTTTTATGACCCCCTCCCCCACCCGTTGACAGGTCGTGTTTTATGACCCCTTTGACAGGGGGCGGGGCCATCAATCAAAATCTGTACAAGTTGTCAACTTTAGACAGAAAGTATTTAATGGTTTTATTGCCGGTCATTTAGTGGTTTGTTTATTCCTGAGTGTGTTTTATGTCACGCGTATGTTGTTATGTTTAATGACAGGTTGTGTTTGTGACATTTGCTATCTATCACCCCTCCCTTTTCGACCCGTGCGAGTCTCAATACGGACTGCATTTCTTTCACAGGGGTGTGTGTTGTTTAATCTACAGTTTTGCAACCTTAAAAGTTTATTTAAAGGCAATCACTAATTATATATATATATATATATATATATATATATATATATATATATGTGTGATTAGATGTAACTGATTAAACTTAAAGCCGATATTTTCTATCGAGTCTATTTTCTGTTCAGACACAAAGTTTTCTGATGATGATATTATGTCAGTGTGTGTTTGTGTGGGGTTCGTGTGATGTAATCTTTGAAAGTTTATGACCGAACTTTTATTGGGGAGCGATAAGAGATCTCCCGGACTCAGGTTGGATGGAGCAGAACTGTTATACTCAAGTCTATTGGTATGTATGTGTTTCGCTGTGTTCGTTCCAGTATTTTGTCTGATTTATTTAAAAACTAAAAATTCAATCTCTGGTATTGCAGCGAAATTGTCTAAACTGGTATTAACTATTCCTGGTAAATCGCGGAGAAGAGTGGCTTGAACAAAAAAGTCAGACCGTGACTAGAACCACCAGCAGCGTAACAAGGAAATCTCGGAGCAAAGAGACGTCGAGTGGTTCGTGTTGTCCGGTGTGTATTTATTTAATCATGTTACAATAGATTTAAACAAACTGGTTTGTTTTAATATTTTCTAATAGCATGTGTTATCTGTTTTAAAGGTTTGGACATCAGCGGTAAAGCGAACGTTGTGTGTACTATTGCAAAATATATAGCGGATCTCCACGGTACGTTTATATTGTATAAGAAAAAGTTTTAATTGTTTTATTTAGATATTTGTCCTAATAACTTGTTTTTATCTGTTTACAGGTTAGGATACAGACCACAACGCTTTGGACGTATCTTTAAAAAAGAGAAAAATCAGAGACTTTTTGGATTTGTCTGGGGGACATTTTAAACATTTTGTGACAAAATGGATTTAAAACATTTCGGATATTGGATACCTAGTTTGATATGTCCACAGAGATTGTTTAAGACGTTTTCACCTCATTTTAGGGTTTATTTTTAATTAAAGGCTTCTTAAAACATGTATGAAAATGTGTATATTATACAATGAGTCTTATATTGTCTGCTCTGACAAAAATAAATTATTATTTTAGATTTTAGGTCAAATGACTGAGTGTGTTTTATGTCAAGCGTATGCTGTTATGTTTAATGACGGCTCGTGTGTGACAGATCGTGTTTTGGCATTCGATGTCAGCACTCACCCCTCCTCCCTACTGTCTCACAAGCCATGCATTCATTCACAGGGGTACGTGTTGTAAAGCGAGTAAAGATTTCTAAAACCCATTACGGGGGTCAAAAAAGTAAATGTTTATTTTAGATTTAGACAAATCATGAACAATGCTATAATTAAAACTTTTGTTTGTAACATCACAAGTTATTTAATTAAATATTCCATATACGGGTATAGTTTAAGCAAAGACCTGAGTCATTACTACAATCTTTAGACGATAGTCTAAACTAAATAAAATTTTAAACGGTTTCAGGAACGCTGTGAACCTTTTCATAACCTGCTCTATAGTTTCACGCGTATTAAAGATCCGGCGGAGCCTGACAAAGCGCCGGGTGTGTGTTCATATATGCCGTTTTAAAATAACCTTAATAAAATGTAATTTTGTCCACTATGGCAAAATAGGGGTTTTATTTTAGATTTAGGGGATTCTTTAACCAAGGATCTGATTAAGACATGCACCGATGGTGTCAGAGAACTTGTATCTGACGTTAATAAACTTTTTAAATGTTTTTAAGACGTCTTAACCACATTTTAGGGTTTATTTTTAATTAAAGTATTCTTAAAACATGTGTGAATATGCGCATATTATACAAAGAGTCTTATATTGTCTGCTCTGACAAAAAAATAAATTATTATTTTAGATTTTAGGACAAATGTCTGCGTGTATCTTATAAATACAACTTGATAATACGTTTGTTTTGTCAAGAGACTTTTTTAAAGTCACACAAGAATAAAATATTTTAGTTGTAACTGGTTACCCTTAAATGTACTATTATCTATTTAACTATAAGCTATATTTTTCTGATAAGCCTTAAACAGAAGCTGCTCTGTGAGCGTCTGGGTGTTTGAGATAATTCACATTAGGGGGCTGCTTGTAAACTAATGTCTTTTAAAACTGCCGTGGTAATGTGTAATATGATAACTCTGTCAAAAAGTAAAAGGTTTATTTTAGATCACAACCTATTTTATGGCAAACAATGCAGTATCTAAAAGTTTGTAACAACACAATTTTATTTAATGAAATATTCAGCATGGGTATAGCACTGTGCCAAAACCACCGGGGTCCGCCAATAACACATTCTTTAGATTAAGGCTTTTTATTTTTAACTAAATAAAATCTTAATCTATTCATGCACAATATTCTGTTCACACCATTAGATTGCGGTCCTGCGCTTACAATAGAGAACATAAGCGGATGCGTGTTCATATCCATACCTTAAGAAACTTTTTTAAACGATTAAAGACATTGTCAATTCATCTTCTGGGGTTTGTTTTTAAAAAATGACACCTTAAAATCAACGGTGAATATGTGTTTATTACACAATAAAATGTAATTCTGTCCGCACCGTTATAATAAGGGTTTTATTTTAGATTTGGGACTTTCTTTAACCAAATGCGTGTACCAAAGTTGTCAGAAAACGTAGGCTGATGCTCTCTTATATATGGTGTTAAGAACCTTTTAAACGTTTTAAGATATTTCACACCCTCTTCTGGGTTGAATTCATTAAAGTCATCTAACATCCACATGTGTACATGTGTATTTACGATAAATGTAACACGGTAGGCATTGTCAAAATAAAAGGTTTCTTGAACATGTTATTCCAGTGTGTGTTTCTCGTCTTGCGAGTGTTCGACATATTTATTGATGTGGAAAAAAGTTTGTTGTTTTGGACGATCAGTTTCAGTCTCTCTCTCTATCACAATCCGTTAGCAACCAGCAGACAACCCCAGCTGTCTGAACAGCGATGATGTTCAGCGGACCGTATAGCCTACTGTTTCTAAAAATCTGTGTTGGTAAAATAAGTGTAATTCACCCCACCCATTGACAATAACTAAAAGGGTTATTTAAGATTTTAGATAGAGCACCAGAGCCTATTTTTTTATTGCCAAACACGGGGGATGTAATAGTTTGTAACAGTACAAAATTATTTAATGAAATATTCAGTACGTTTATATTTAAGCAATGAATTGTACCAAAACCTCCATAGGTCTACTATTCTTTAGACATAAGTCTATTTATTTTAAACTAAATAAAAGCTGATTCGCATCACGAGATCTGTGAAGCATTTCAAGCAGAGGGTTCTGTTCAAGCCATTAAAGATCGGGGCTCCGGCGTTCACAATAGAATATACGCAGATCCGTGCATATATCGGCCATTAAGAAACTTTTTAAACGATTAAAGACATTTTTCATATCATATTCGGGGTCTGTTTTAATATCATGACACCTTAAAACCAATTGTGAATATGTGTTTATTACACAATAAATGTAATACTGAGAGCTATGGCTATATAAAGTTATTTTAGGCATATCATTATCCCATACTAATAAGATAATGATTAAAGCATGTTATTGCATAGCGCAATAAACACATGCACTCACATATCTATGGTTTTAAAAACAAAACTTTTTAATGTTTAAGACATTTGGACCCCATTTCCTGTTTTTTTGTCCGCTGTGGATACCAACCTCTATGTGTTTATTATACAACAAATGCAATTCTGTCAGCATTTCTAGTTTTAGAACGCCTCTGATTTAAACATGCGGGTTTTTAAAATGAAACGGCCATGTGACTATTATGACAAAAGCTATTCGATCTTAATTTTTTGTTTTAACATCCAAAAGTTTTTATACACATTCCATAATTAAACATCTAGGTGTGTATGAGTAAGTTTATATCTAATGTCACACGAGCGGTACCAAGTCGCGTTTGTGTCTGTGTGTGTGTGTGCATCCAGTCTGTTTTTGTGGGGGCGTGTTTATGAGCCCGTGTCTTTGCAAGGTGTGTGTGTGTGGGTGTGTGTGTGTGTGTTTGCATGGGGGTCTATGATGTCTCTGTTTGTTACTAAAACTTTGATATTAAGTCTGTGTCCTCATTGACAATAAGTAAGGGTTTTTAGATGCAGGCTTCATTACACAGATACTGATTAAATCATGTTATCCATTATTTGCGATTTAAAGAAACTTAAAAGGTTTAAGACATTTTATCTCACATTGTGGTGTTGTTTTTAATTAATGTAACCTTAAACCCCCCTCTGTTATCCATTTAGGGAACAATAAAATGTTAGCAAATATTATTTATCAAAGTTGACGATGTTATAAGCCAGGATGTCACTAACGTGACAACAAACATTTTCTTTAAAGACAAAACATCTAACAAAATTGCCAAGGCTTACAGAGACACACTAGACTTTTTTTTTTGTTGTGTGTGTGTGTGTGTGTGTGTGTGTGTGTGTGTGTGTGTGTGTGTGTGTGTGTGTGTGGTTTTTGTTAAACATGATTGTGTGCTACCATTAAACTATCTATATCAACAACACCAGATAGGGTGTACCTCTACATAACAGTAAAATCATGTACATATATTAATTAGGTAAACCTTAACACTTATTTAAAAAATAAAAATATACTATTCGAACATCCTAACCTGATATAGGATAGATTAGGTTTTAAGGTCAACCAGTGTGTATAGCTTTACGACTTACAGCACAAAACACCCCTCAATGACACGAGCAATGACAGGATCTTTATGATGTGGAGCAGACCATTGTTTTGTCTGAGGGATAGGTTCAACTTAGGTTAACATCTATCATTGCATAATAAGCAAACATGAAATTATATTTCACCTATGGTTTGTTACTGATGTTCCTAGTTTCGCGTATTTTTTCTGAAACAAACTTTTCTTTTCAAACTCAGTTGATGTCTAACTAATGTCTGAGATTTTGTAAATTCATCAGATGGTCTTACGTGTGTACTTCTTAAACAAACTTTTCTTTTCAATCTTAGACAGCTTTCATAGGTTTGTCTTTCGATAAGTTGTTCATAGTTTTTATGTGGTAGTGTCAACTTATGTCTGAGATTTTGTAAATTCATCAGATGTTTCTTACGTGTATATTTTCTTAAACAAACATTTTTCTGTTTTTCCAAACTTAGTTAGGATACAACCCTTTGTCGCCTCAAACACATGATCAAAGTTTTTTCTTCGTTAGCGTCAACTAATGTCTGAGATTTTGTAAATTCATCAGAGGTTTCTTACGTGTATATTTTCTTAAACAAACATTTTTCTGTTTTTCCAAACTTAGTTAGGATACACACCTTTGTCGCCTCAAACACATGATCAAAGTTTTTTCTTCGCTAGCGTCAACTAATGTCTGAGATTTTGTAATTTCATCAGATGGTCTTACGTGTGTATTTCTTAAACAAACATGTTGCGTTTCAATCTTAGGCAGAGTTCATACGTTTGTTTTTCATAAGTTGTTCATAGTTTTTCTACGCTAGTGTCAACTTATGTCTGAGATTTTTTGTAAATTCAACAGATGTTGCTTACTTGTGTATTTTCTTAAACAAACTTTTCTTTTTAATCTTAGGTAGTCATCATACTTTTCGGCTCTACATACATTTGTTCAAAGTTTCTCGTAGCTAGTGTCAACTCATGTCTGAGATTTGTAAATTCATCAGATGTTCTTACATGGGTATTTTCTGAAACAAACTTTTCTTTTCAATCTTAGACAGTCTTCATACGTTTGTCTTTCGATAAGTTGCTCACAGTTTTTATGTGGTAGTGTCAACTAATGACAGAGATTTTGTAAACTCATCAGATGTTCATAGTTGTGTCTGTACAGACAATATTATACTTATAACAGTCGTCTTGTTTTCTTTTGTACGTGACAACATATATCTGTGATTGTTTTATGAACACAGATGGTTTCATTTCTGTAGTTTATGTAACACTTTGTCAAACTCTTAAAAGTAGTACTAACTGTTTAAAACAACAATGCAAAGTGTTTTAGATTCACTTGATAAAACTTTTACATCATAACAAACTAGGATAGCAATATGTTTGAATCTGTAACAGGTGATACCACCATTAGCGTGATGTACATAACAAAGTCTGCAAATAATAAAGTTTGATTAGATTTTTATTTAGTAAACCTTTTAACATAAAGGGTAGAGTCTTTTGTATGTAACAACAAAGATGCGATGAAACAACGCAAAACAAGAGAGGATGCGTTTGTTAAACCACATATAAATTAAGATGCATACATCTACAAATGGGGGCAATGTTTGAAATAGTTTGGCCGTATAGCCTTTAAATTCGGGACCATTAGATTAAAAACATTGTCCCCATTTGTAGATGTATGCATCTTAATTTATATGTGGTTTAACAAACGCATCCTCTCTTGTTTTGCGTTGTTTCATCGCATCTTTGTTGTTACATACAAAAGACTCTACCCTTTATGTTAAAAGGTTTACTAAATAAAAATCTAATCAAACTTTATTATTTGCAGACTTTGTTATGTACATCACGCTAATGGTGGTATCACCTGTTACAGATTCAAACATATTGCTATCCTAGTTTGTTATGATGTAAAAGTTTTATCAAGTGAATCTAAAACACTTTGCATTGTTGTTTTAAACAGTTAGTACTACTTTTAAGAGTTTGACAAAGTGTTACATAAACTACAGAAATGAAACCATCTGTGTTCATAAAACAATCACAGATATATGTTGTCACGTACAAAAGAAAACAAGACGACTGTTATAAGTATAATATTGTCTGTACAGACACAACTATGAACATCTGATGAGTTTACAAAATCTCTGTCATTAGTTGACACTACCACATAAAAACTGTGAGCAACTTATCGAAAGACAAACGTATGAAGACTGTCTAAGATTGAAAAGAAAAGTTTGTTTCAGAAAATACCCATGTAAGAACATCTGATGAATTTACAAATCTCAGACATGAGTTGACACTAGCTACGAGAAACTTTGAACAAATGTATGTAGAGCCGAAAAGTATGATGACTACCTAAGATTAAAAAGAAAAGTTTGTTTAAGAAAATACACAAGTAAGCAACATCTGTTGAATTTACAAAAAATCTCAGACATAAGTTGACACTAGCGTAGAAAAACTATGAACAACTTATGAAAAACAAACGTATGAACTCTGCCTAAGATTGAAACGCAACATGTTTGTTTAAGAAATACACACGTAAGACCATCTGATGAAATTACAAAATCTCAGACATTAGTTGACGCTAGCGAAGAAAAAACTTTGATCATGTGTTTGAGGCGACAAAGGTGTGTATCCTAACTAAGTTTGGAAAAACAGAAAAATGTTTGTTTAAGAAAATATACACGTAAGAAACCTCTGATGAATTTACAAAATCTCAGACATTAGTTGACGCTAACGAAGAAAAAACTTTGATCATGTGTTTGAGGCGACAAAGGGTTGTATCCTAACTAAGTTTGGAAAAACAGAAAAATGTTTGTTTAAGAAAATATACACGTAAGAAACATCTGATGAATTTACAAAATCTCAGACATAAGTTGACACTACCACATAAAAACTATGAACAACTTATCGAAAGACAAACCTATGAAAGCTGTCTAAGATTGAAAAGAAAAGTTTGTTTAAGAAGTACACACGTAAGACCATCTGATGAATTTACAAAATCTCAGACATTAGTTAGACATCAACTGAGTTTGAAAAGAAAAGTTTGTTTCAGAAAAAATACGCGAAACTAGGAACATCAGTAACAAACCATAGGTGAAATATAATTTCATGTTTGCTTATTATGCAATGATAGATGTTAACCTAAGTTGAACCTATCCCTCAGACAAAACAATGGTCTGCTCCACATCATAAAGATCCTGTCATTGCTCGTGTCATTGAGGGGTGTTTTGTGCTGTAAGTCGTAAAGCTATACACACTGGTTGACCTTAAAACCTAATCTATCCTATATCAGGTTAGGATGTTCGAATAGTATATTTTTATTTTTTAAATAAGTGTTAAGGTTTACCTAATTAATATATGTACATGATTTTACTGTTATGTAGAGGTACACCCTATCTGGTGTTGTTGATATAGATAGTTTAATGGTAGCACACAATCATGTTTAACAAAAACCACACACACACACACACACACACACACACACACACACACACACAACAAAAAAAAAAGTCTAGTGTGTCTCTGTAAGCCTTGGCAATTTTGTTAGATGTTTTGTCTTTAAAGAAAATGTTTGTTGTCACGTTAGTGACATCCTGGCTTATAACATCGTCAACTTTGATAAATAATATTTGCTAACATTTTATTGTTCCCTAAATGGATAACAGAGGGGGGTTTAAGGTTACATTAATTAAAAACAACACCACAATGTGAGATAAAATGTCTTAAACCTTTTAAGTTTCTTTAAATCGCAAATAATGGATAACATGATTTAATCAGTATCTGTGTAATGAAGCCTGCATCTAAAAACCCTTACTTATTGTCAATGAGGACACAGACTTAATATCAAAGTTTTAGTAACAAACAGAGACATCATAGACCCCCATGCAAACACACACACACACACCCACACACACACACCTTGCAAAGACACGGGCTCATAAACACGCCCCCACAAAAACAGACTGGATGCACACACACACACAGACACAAACGCGACTTGGTACCGCTCGTGTGACATTAGATATAAACTTACTCATACACACCTAGATGTTTAATTATGGAATGTGTATAAAAACTTTTGGATGTTAAAACAAAAAATTAAGATCGAATAGCTTTTGTCATAATAGTCACATGGCCGTTTCATTTTAAAAACCCGCATGTTTAAATCAGAGGCGTTCTAAAACTAGAAATGCTGACAGAATTGCATTTGTTGTATAATAAACACATAGAGGTTGGTATCCACAGCGGACAAAAAAACAGGAAATGGGGTCCAAATGTCTTAAACATTAAAAAGTTTTGTTTTTAAAACCATAGATATGTGAGTGCATGTGTTTATTGCGCTATGCAATAACATGCTTTAATCATTATCTTATTAGTATGGGATAATGATATGCCTAAAATAACTTTATATAGCCATAGCTCTCAGTATTACATTTATTGTGTAATAAACACATATTCACAATTGGTTTTAAGGTGTCATGATATTAAAACAGACCCCGAATATGATATGAAAAATGTCTTTAATCGTTTAAAAAGTTTCTTAATGGCCGATATATGCACGGATCTGCGTATATTCTATTGTGAACGCCGGAGCCCCGATCTTTAATGGCTTGAACAGAACCCTCTGCTTGAAATGCTTCACAGATCTCGTGATGCGAATCAGCTTTTATTTAGTTTAAAATAAATAGACTTATGTCTAAAGAATAGTAGACCTATGGAGGTTTTGGTACAATTCATTGCTTAAATATAAACGTACTGAATATTTCATTAAATAATTTTGTACTGTTACAAACTATTACATCCCCCGTGTTTGGCAATAAAAAAATAGGCTCTGGTGCTCTATCTAAAATCTTAAATAACCCTTTTAGTTATTGTCAATGGGTGGGGTGAATTACACTTATTTTACCAACACAGATTTTTAGAAACAGTAGGCTATACGGTCCGCTGAACATCATCGCTGTTCAGACAGCTGGGGTTGTCTGCTGGTTGCTAACGGATTGTGATAGAGAGAGAGACTGAAACTGATCGTCCAAAACAACAAACTTTTTTCCACATCAATAAATATGTCGAACACTCGCAAGACGAGAAACACACACTGGAATAACATGTTCAAGAAACCTTTTATTTTGACAATGCCTACCGTGTTACATTTATCGTAAATACACATGTACACATGTGGATGTTAGATGACTTTAATGAATTCAACCCAGAAGAGGGTGTGAAATATCTTAAAACGTTTAAAAGGTTCTTAACACCATATATAAGAGAGCATCAGCCTACGTTTTCTGACAACTTTGGTACACGCATTTGGTTAAAGAAAGTCCCAAATCTAAAATAAAACCCTTATTATAACGGTGCGGACAGAATTACATTTTATTGTGTAATAAACACATATTCACCGTTGATTTTAAGGTGTCATTTTTTAAAAACAAACCCCAGAAGATGAATTGACAATGTCTTTAATCGTTTAAAAAAGTTTCTTAAGGTATGGATATGAACACGCATCCGCTTATGTTCTCTATTGTAAGCGCAGGACCGCAATCTAATGGTGTGAACAGAATATTGTGCATGAATAGATTAAGATTTTATTTAGTTAAAAATAAAAAGCCTTAATCTAAAGAATGTGTTATTGGCGGACCCCGGTGGTTTTGGCACAGTGCTATACCCATGCTGAATATTTCATTAAATAAAATTGTGTTGTTACAAACTTTTAGATACTGCATTGTTTGCCATAAAATAGGTTGTGATCTAAAATAAACCTTTTACTTTTTGACAGAGTTATCATATTACACATTACCACGGCAGTTTTAAAAGACATTAGTTTACAAGCAGCCCCCTAATGTGAATTATCTCAAACACCCAGACGCTCACAGAGCAGCTTCTGTTTAAGGCTTATCAGAAAAATATAGCTTATAGTTAAATAGATAATAGTACATTTAAGGGTAACCAGTTACAACTAAAATATTTTATTCTTGTGTGACTTTAAAAAAGTCTCTTGACAAAACAAACGTATTATCAAGTTGTATTTATAAGATACACGCAGACATTTGTCCTAAAATCTAAAATAATAATTTATTTTTTTGTCAGAGCAGACAATATAAGACTCTTTGTATAATATGCGCATATTCACACATGTTTTAAGAATACTTTAATTAAAAATAAACCCTAAAATGTGGTTAAGACGTCTTAAAAACATTTAAAAAGTTTATTAACGTCAGATACAAGTTCTCTGACACCATCGGTGCATGTCTTAATCAGATCCTTGGTTAAAGAATCCCCTAAATCTAAAATAAAACCCCTATTTTGCCATAGTGGACAAAATTACATTTTATTAAGGTTATTTTAAAACGGCATATATGAACACACACCCGGCGCTTTGTCAGGCTCCGCCGGATCTTTAATACGCGTGAAACTATAGAGCAGGTTATGAAAAGGTTCACAGCGTTCCTGAAACCGTTTAAAATTTTATTTAGTTTAGACTATCGTCTAAAGATTGTAGTAATGACTCAGGTCTTTGCTTAAACTATACCCGTATATGGAATATTTAATTAAATAACTTGTGATGTTACAAACAAAAGTTTTAATTATAGCATTGTTCATGATTTGTCTAAATCTAAAATAAACATTTACTTTTTTGACCCCCGTAATGGGTTTTAGAAATCTTTACTCGCTTTACAACACGTACCCCTGTGAATGAATGCATGGCTTGTGAGACAGTAGGGAGGAGGGGTGAGTGCTGACATCGAATGCCAAAACACGATCTGTCACACACGAGCCGTCATTAAACATAACAGCATACGCTTGACATAAAACACACTCAGTCATTTGACCTAAAATCTAAAATAATAATTTATTTTTGTCAGAGCAGACAATATAAGACTCATTGTATAATATACACATTTTCATACATGTTTTAAGAAGCCTTTAATTAAAAATAAACCCTAAAATGAGGTGAAAACGTCTTAAACAATCTCTGTGGACATATCAAACTAGGTATCCAATATCCGAAATGTTTTAAATCCATTTTGTCACAAAATGTTTAAAATGTCCCCCAGACAAATCCAAAAAGTCTCTGATTTTTCTCTTTTTTAAAGATACGTCCAAAGCGTTGTGGTCTGTATCCTAACCTGTAAACAGATAAAAACAAGTTATTAGGACAAATATCTAAATAAAACAATTAAAACTTTTTCTTATACAATATAAACGTACCGTGGAGATCCGCTATATATTTTGCAATAGTACACACAACGTTCGCTTTACCGCTGATGTCCAAACCTTTAAAACAGATAACACATGCTATTAGAAAATATTAAAACAAACCAGTTTGTTTAAATCTATTGTAACATGATTAAATAAATACACACCGGACAACACGAACCACTCGACGTCTCTTTGCTCCGAGATTTCCTTGTTACGCTGCTGGTGGTTCTAGTCACGGTCTGACTTTTTTGTTCAAGCCACTCTTCTCCGCGATTTACCAGGAATAGTTAATACCAGTTTAGACAATTTCGCTGCAATACCAGAGATTGAATTTTTAGTTTTTAAATAAATCAGACAAAATACTGGAACGAACACAGCGAAACACATACATACCAATAGACTTGAGTATAACAGTTCTGCTCCATCCAACCTGAGTCCGGGAGATCTCTTATCGCTCCCCAATAAAAGTTCGGTCATAAACTTTCAAAGATTACATCACACGAACCCCACACAAACACACACTGACATAATATCATCATCAGAAAACTTTGTGTCTGAACAGAAAATAGACTAGTTCGATAGAAAATATCGGCTTTAAGTTTAATCAGTTACATCTAATCACACATATATATATATATATATATATATATATATATATATATATAATTAGTGATTGCCTTTAAATAAACTTTTAAGGTTGCAAAACTGTAGATTAAACAACACACACCCCTGTGAAAGAAATGCAGTCCGTATTGAGACTCGCACGGGTCGAAAAGGGAGGGGTGATAGATAGCAAATGTCACAAACACAACCTGTCATTAAACATAACAACATACGCGTGACATAAAACACACTCAGGAATAAACAAACCACTAAATGACCGGCAATAAAACCATTAAATACTTTCTGTCTAAAGTTGACAACTTGTACAGATTTTGATTGATGGCCCCGCCCCCTGTCAAAGGGGTCATAAAACACGACCTGTCAACGGGTGGGGGAGGGGGTCATAAAAGTTTGACGAATGGTGGCCCGTTACAACTACTCGTGGCCATAAAATGATTGCCCACCTGGCCACGGTGGATGTCCGAGGCCAGTGAGGGGGCAATATTACTATGTTTGATGCCATATCTGAGAATGGTGTGGCCACTCACATCCCCAGTCTTGGCCCATACTATACACAGATGCTCCTCATCTTCTTGGACCGCCTTCATTTTGATTTGATCCCTCAAAATGAGAAAGGTCTCGTCGGGCCTCACCTACCACAATATGTCATTGTATGGGACAATGTGAATTTCTACAGTGGCCTGCTAATCAGGGACTGGTTCACTACTCATCCAAGGATGGTCATGGTGTTCCTACCACCTTACTCTCCTTTCCTCAATCCTATTGAGTTTTTCTCCTCTAGGAGGTGGAGATATATGAGCATAGGGCTCAAAATCAAAGGTCCCTGCTCCATGATGAACGCTGCGTGTTAGGATATTACAGAAGATCAGTGTAGGGGATGGTTGCGACAGGCACGCCGTTTTGTTCCCTCGTTGCATCGCAAGGGAGAATAATACACTGTGATGTGGATGAGAATCTGTGGCCAGACAGACAGCAGCGTGTGGATGGTCAGGAGGGTGAGGATGGTGGCCAGGATAGGGAAGGTGAGGACAGCGACCAGTGAAGAAATGTTAGTTCTGAAACTCCCGCATTATTTACAGCAGGCTGCATATAATTTTCATTGTTTTTTGTGTTTATATTAGAGTATATTATGCTTTATATATTTTATTTTGGTCTGGTGTATGGAAGTTACTTTGTGTGTGAATAAAAGTCGTTACAATTTCCTTGGCAGTGTGAGTGCAATGTGTGGTGTCAAACCTTGGAGGCTACCCTTCCCTAAAATCATATTTTTTTCAGTTTTATACACAATTGTATTCTGTTAGCTAGACAAAAAACAGTACAGTAACCATTGTCAATAAAGGGCTAAGACTGAAAGGTGGACATAAGAGATATTTCATAAAACATCTAAACATTTCGACTTGCAGTGCTTACACAATGCCAAAGGGACGATGCATTTTGGGGGCACTAACTGTTAAAATGAGAAGGATATTTAGTTTTGACACATGAGTGAACTGTTTTGTGAGAGGTATGAGCTTTTGCAGGTGAACCATGTTGTTGTGCCGAACTATCCACTTTATTTTGACAAAAGCACCAAGAGTGTTGAGAACGTCCGTCTGTTTCAAGAAATGAGCCAAAGCAGTTGAGAAGGATATTTGCAATTTTTGTGGCACTGACGCTTTATATGGGAAAGGAATTTAGTTTTGAAGCATGAGTGAACACTTTTGGGAAATATATGAGCTTTTGCAAGTAAGCTATAGTGTTGAGCTGAACTGTAAGACTGTTTTGCCAAATTGTCTTAGAGTTTTGAGAATGTAATTTCTGTTTCAAGAAATGAGCCAAAACAATGGAGAAAAACTGTAATGTAAAGCTGCTTTGAAACAATTAAACAATTGTGAAAAGCGCTATATAAATAAAATAAAATTAAATTGAAAAATGGATGTAGAGGGTTGGAGGGCTCAGATTGTCACGTGAGGCGGCCCCAAGGAAAAATGGTTGAGAACCACTGCTTTAACAGATGGAAAAGTATTGATTGAGATGCACCTGAGTTTGGCGAGAAGCTGACCCCTCTCTGCGCATTCAACGCTGACTTGCCGGATGAGTTCATGGAACACGATGTTGTAAATGTTCTGCTCAATTCGAACAAGCTCCAGTAACTTTTCCATCTATTCAACAAAAGATAAGCATTAAAGAGATAGTTCACCCAACAATGAAAATTGAGGAATGTTTGTCACCAAACCATTTTTGAGCACCATTGACTTCCATAGTATTTTTCTGTCCTACTATGAAAGTCAATGGTGCTCCAGTTTCCTGCTTGTTTATAAATATCTTCCTTTGTGTTCAAAATTGTAACAACTTGAGGGTCAGTAAATGATGACAGGATTTATATTTGTTTGTATACTACATCTTTAATATTTTTACTTGTCTTTGAAGTAAGATTATTTCAATTCACCTGTGAGTGTTCAGTTAGTTCTTCAACATCCTGCTTGACGCCTGCTTTCTCTAGCATATCATCCATCACCTTCATCAGCTGCACCACCTCAAGGCGACTGCTGGGCTTCCTGCACATAATTGTTCATAGTGTTTGTAGTATTTATACAAAGAAAGAGTACATAGATTAGTCCTCCTAGTCCTAGCTTTCAAACTAAGCCCATAAACCACCCAAAATACAACAAGCTTTTCAGAAAAAGATTTTTTATGAGGTTCCTGGATGCAGATCTTAAAAACAAAACCTTTGCGCTGAATGAAATGTATTATATTTTGTCCTAAAATGTGTATTTCTATTAAATTTCATTACAGCCTTTCATAGAAAAGTGAAGTATGATTGGTTAGTTTCATCTTAATCCTGTCAGTGGGCAGATCTTGTATGTAGTGTGAATCACTTACATTGATGGAAAGACTCTTAGCTTCTTTTCATCGTCTTCCAGCAGAATCGTGAATTTGCTGTGAAATGATGACAACATGAACTTAATAAATAAAAGCTACAGGACATAAAAGTGTTTTTATTGATCAAATTCGGCTCACTTACTCATCATAGCACTGAAGCCCCCTAAGACCTTTGTTTTTAATGATGTGATATTCTTCTGGGATCAAAGTTTCCAGTGGACTCTCATCCTTCAAAAAAAAAGTAAAGTTGTCTATACAAATAAAAAAGTATGCAGTAGCAAATTTAGGCCACTTGCTTGCACCTGAGCAGAGCCTCGTTCAGTCATTGGTGAGAGATGCAATTGATCCTTTTGAGTCACGGCATCACAAAGGAAGGATATATCTCTGTTTCAAAGCATAATAGATAAATATATGGGCTGTCTTAAGTAACAATTCATGTCATGTGATCTGCAATTCAAACCTTCCAGCTCCATTTATGGAGGTTGGCTGGTTGAGAAAGTATTGGTATTTCTTGCGGCCAGCCGGGTGGTGCCACAATGCATCAGGCCGGTGTAGTAAGCAAACCTGGTAAGGAAAATAAAACAACTGTGTTAGTTATTGAGTATAGCGACTCGAAAGCTTTAAACATGATCTTTTTTTAGCTGAAGGTCCCCAGACCTCGAAGTCCTTAGGAGTTTTGGTTAATTTGAGGGGTCTGAGTTTGCTTTGAGGAGATACAGTGGATGTCAGGGTGGCAAGGAGCTCGTCAGGAATGAAATCATTATGAAGCGTCTCATCTTGAGGCCTGCTTTTGTCTTTCACAGACACGGATTCTCTCAGAGGAGACTCTTCAATCACTGCATAGACAATTAACAGATAAATAAACAAATGGACAAAATTTTGATAGACAGACAGATAGAAATATACAGTGCATGACAGAAAAATTTATAGACAGACAAGTAGGTAAGTATGTATGTTGGTAGGCAGACAGACAGACAGACAGACATGAAATGGATGGATGGATGGACGGGCAGACAGACGAAGGACAGATAGAGAGGCAGACAGGTGGATGGACAGTAAAACAAACATGAAAACTGATATAAAGACATATGACAGACAGAACAGACAGATGACCACAGCCAGAAAGATGGATGGATGGGATAAACAGATAGACAGATAGATGATGAAGGGATGGATGGACGCAGAAACAAAGAGATAGACAAACAGATGTACAGACAGACAGATAAAAAGACAAACAGGTGGACAAACAGACAGATAGATGGACAAAATGACAGACAAAACAGACAGATGACAACAGCCAGAAAGATGGATGGATGGGGCAAACAGATAGACAGAAAGATGATAAAGGGATGGATGGAGAGATGGATGGAGGAACGTACAGATACACAAACAGATGAACAGACAGAAACATATACAGACAGACAGACAAACAGGTGGACAGAAAGAAAAATAGACAGACAGACAGAAAAATAGACCAACAGACAGGTGGACAGGCAGGTGGATGGACAAAAAGTACAGACATATAGAAAACCAGGCAGAAAAAAGAAAGATGACGACAGCCAGAAAGATGGATGGATGGATGGATGGGACAAATAGATAGACAGAAAGCTGATGAAGGAATGGATGGGACAAACAGCTAGATAGATAGTTGTTTAAGGGATGGATGGATAGATAGATGGATGAATGGATGGATGGATGAACAGACAGAAAGATAGTCAGACAGACAGGTGGATGGACAAAAGGACAGACAGAACAGACGGATGATGACAGCCAGAAAGATGGATGGATGGATGGATGAACAGACATAAAGATGGTCAGACAGACAGGTGGATGGACAAAAGGACAGACAAAACAGACAGATGATGACAGCCAGAAAGATAGATGGACGGATGGATGGATGGATGAGACAAACAGATAGATGATAAAGGGATGGATGGACGGAGGAACAGAGAGAGATGAACAGACGGAAAGATAGAAAGACAGACAAACAGGTAGAAAGACAGACAGACAGACAGACAGACAGACAGAAAGGTGGATGGATAAAAGAACAGACAAACAGGTAGACAGACAGAAAAATAGACATAAAGATGATCAGACAGACAGGTGGATGGACGAAAGGACAGACAAAACAGACAGATGATGACAGCCAGAAAGATGGATGGATGGATGAGACAAACAGATAGACAGATAGATGATAAAGGGATGGATGGACGGAGGAACAGAGAGAGAGATGAACAGACGGAAAGATAGAAAGACAGACAAACAGGTAGAAAGACAGACAAACAGACAGACAGACAGACAGAAAGGTGGATGGATAAAAGAACAGACAAACAGGTAGACAGACAGAAAAATAGACATAAAGATGATCAGACAGACAGGTGGATGGACGAAAGGACAGACAGAACAGACAGATGATGACAGCCAGAAAGATGGATGGATCATGAGACAAACAGATAGACAGATAGATGATAAAGGGATGGATGGACGGAGGAACAGAGATAGAGATGAACAGATGGAAAGATAGAAAGACAGACAAACAGGTAGAAAGACAGACAGACAGACAGACAGAAAGGTGGATGGATAAAAGAACAGACAAACAGGTAGACAGACAGAAAAATAGACAGACAAACAAACCAGACAGGTGGATGGATAAAAGAACAGACAAAACAGACAGATGATGACAGCCAGAAAGATGGATGGATGGAAGGATGAGACAAACAGATAGACAGATAGATGATAAAGGGATGGATGGACGGAGGAACAGAGAGAGAGTTGAACAGACGGAAAGATAGAAATACAGACAAACAGGTAGAAAGACAGACAGACAGACAGGCAGACAGACAGACAGACAGACAGACAGACAGAAAGGTGGATGGATAAAAGAACAGACAGACAGGTAGAAAGACAGAAAAATAGACAGACATATGGACAGACAGGTGGATGGATAAAAGAACAGACAAACAGGTAGAAAGACAGACAGACAGACAGACAGACAGACAGACAGACAGACAGAAAGGTGGATGGATAAAAGAACAGACAAACAGGTAGAAAGACATAAAAATAGACAGACAGGTGGATGGACAAAAGAACAGACAAACAGGTAGAAAGACAGACAGACAGACAAACATACAGAAAGGTGGATGGACAAAAGAACAGACAAATAGGTAGACAGACAAAACAGACAGATGACAATAGCCAGAAAGATGGATGGGACAAACAGACAGATAGATGATTAAGGAATGGATGGATAGATGGATGAATGAACAGACAGAGAGACAAACAAATGAACAGACAGACAGACAGACAGACAGACAGACAGACAGACAGACAGACAAGTGAATGGACAAAAGGGCAGACAGTCAGACAACAAGGCAGAAAAAACAGACATATGACAACAGCCAGAAAGATGGATGGATGGGACAAACAGATAGACAAATAGATGATAAAGGGATGGATGAACAGACAGACAAACAGATGAATAGATAAGAAAGATAGAAAGACAGACAAACAAACAAACCAGACAGGTGAATGGACAAAAGGACAGACAACCAGGCAGACAGAACAGACAGATGATGACAGCCAGAAAGATGGATGGGACAAACAGACAAATAGATAAAGGGATGGATGGATAGATGAACAGACAGAGAGACAAACAAATGAACAGACCAAAAGACAGACAGACAGACAGACAGACAGACAGACAGACAGACAGACAGACAGGTGAATGGACAAAAGAACAGACAGTCAGACAAAACAGAAAGATGGCGACAGCCAGAAAGTTGAATGGATGGGACAAACAGATAGACAGATAGACGATAAAGGGATGGATGGATGGATGAACAGACAGAGAAACAAACAGATGAACAGACAGAGAGACAAACAGATGAACAGACAGACAGACAAACAAACAGACAGACAGACAGACAGACAGACAGACAGACAGACAGACAGACAGGTGAATGGACAAAAGGACAGACAGTCAGACAACAAGGCAGACAAAACAGACATATGACAACAGCCAGAAAGATGGATGGATGGGACAAACAGATAGACAGATAGATGATAAAGGTATGAATTGATAAGAGACAATATTGACACAGAAACATAGACAGACAGACCGACGGACAGACCGACAGAAACACACGACAGAGAAATAGATTATCACGATCCCATCAAAATTTCTGTAAAGTTTAACAATTGAACAGTTTTAAAGTTTATAAAAAATTTTTAGGAGGCTTTATATGAATACACATAAAATGTTAAATATTTTTTGTACTCACTGTTATTGAGAGAGGAGTGATTTCGTTTCTTCATCCTGCGACTCTCAGGTCTCGGTGTATCAGGAGGAGACGGGCTGGACTTTACACACACCGACATATTATTAACACCTATCAAAGTCTCTGCCTGAACACGCTTTAAACACGAATAAAACACTGCAGACCCGCTAAAACATGAAAATAACGCATAATTTAACTTTACGCATAATTTAACTTTGTTTAACTTTTACACAAAGAAACAAAAACATCGGTGCTGGTGTCCGCACTTCCTACATTAACACAATAATACAAGTTTGTTGCCATGGACGCGTCGCGTGTCGTATAGAGTTACAGAATCAAACTAAGATAAATTAACCTGATAAACACGATACTTTATGATAATAATTCTTCGATATAAAAGTTATGGTCTTACCTCTAATGTAATTCTTGTCCTTTTGTAAAGTCCTTAAAATATTTATCAGTCTTTTGAATAATTTAATGGGTTGTCATGGTGGACAAGCGTCTTATACTGTCTAGCAGACATCCTTATCAATAACTATAAAAGATATGTTTACTTCAAATGACAAATTTTAATCAGACATTATTATTTATTTTGTTAATTTAATTTTTAGACATTTAATGAGCCTGCAGATGCAAATATATATATAGCCTACAAGAAACAAAAATCTAAAGGAGTTCAAAAGTTACAATAAAAGAAACAAACAAACAATCTTGCTGAAAATCACCAAAACAGCTGTACACCAAAACAGCTGTAATTTTCTGTAGTATTTAAAGTTCGTTTAACAAGTCTTTTTTTGGGTCACCATCTGTATACAACAAGTAGAAAAAGAAGAAGTGTATTTAGAATAGAAGATTATACGAATAGGACAAACTGGACTAATTACTACCTTTTTAAAAGGAGCAACAACGGGTAAATAGATATTGTGACTAGTTAATTAAATGACAAAAGTGCAAGAGGGTGAAAAATGAAGCCACACATTTCGATCAACCCCTGGTGGCTGCCTGCAGTATGGGTCGTGATCAAATTCTTGTATTTATTAACAAATAAATGTAAAACAAATATTTCCATGTATCTTTAAAAGTCACAGTTTGATATACAGTTGATACATTTAATGTAATGTAATTTAATGCAATATGTGATTTTGTATTCAGTTAAAGGGATAGTTTACCCAAAAATGAAAATTCTGTATTCTTTTCTCATTCTCAAGTTGTTCAAAACCTGTATAAATTACATTATTTTGCAGAACACAGTTGAAGATATTTTGAAGAATGTAGCAGATCAGAGGCACCATTCACTTCCATAGGATTATGTTTTTTTTTACTGTGGGAGACAATGGTACCTCTGATCTGCTATAAACATTCTTCAAAATATCATAATTTGTGTTCAGGATATAACTTGTTTTTCTTATTATCCCAGGAAATCCCGTTATTATCCCGTTTTGCATAAACATGAGAGGACAGATGTCTGGGGCATTAGTATTTTTTTAGCATTTTATTAATATTTTTAATTAAATATGTTCGAGTTTTTACCTCATTGTAAGACTATAAAAATTGTTACTTACTAAATCAACTTACTATTTAACTTACAAATACTTAAAAGCAAAGGGTGTTGCTTTCTGCAATGTGCATATTATGCGTATAAACTCCTCATATTAGCACATATTAATTTCTTTAAAGGAGAAGTATGTACACCTACCTTTTTCCGTGTTGAATCCTATTGGCTGTTCACTTAAAAAAACATCTGCCTTAAAGGTGTAGCGGAGGATTCTCTCGAATTTGAGAAAAGAACCGCCTTCTCCACTTTTTAAAAAAATGAAATTGCACAACACCCCTGATTGACAACTAGGAGGACCAATAGTCTTGATGATCCACCCGGAAAAAGAAAATCCTTTGCAATACCTTTAATGTGTATATGCATAATGAATAATCATTAACTCTGGGTTTAAACCTGAAAGTTGATAACCAGCATCATGAGACAGATTAACCCATGTTGGATTTGTCGAGTTTTAACTAACAACGTACTCTGCAACTCTGGGTTTGTTCAACTTGATTTATGTGAAAGGCCGTAGACTGAATACGATTGTTTATTTTACAGGCAAGCTTGAAGATTTCCACTCGGTGCTCCTGAAGTATTGTCAGGAGAAGCCACACTTCCATGACTCCGACATGTTAGCTCGCACGCAGCTGGCAATAGTACACCATAATGAAAATGTGCAATAAATTGACTTCTGGTAAGTGATAAAACAATACCCAGGGTTCCCATTGGTCACGGCATTTCTGGAATATCATGGAATTTGAAAAGGTCTTTACCAGACATTGAAAGTCAGGGATTTTTTTTTTTTGACCATGTCATGGAATATCAGGGATTTTTGTTTATTGCTTTAATTTTTAGTTTCCATTTATCAAAACGTAATCAGCTTGTTAAAGGGGACATATCATGAAAATTCTCCATGTTTAAGTGCTATAATTGGGTCCCCAGTGCTTATATGAACCTAGAAAATGTGAAAAAGATCAACCCGGCAAGTAACTTAGTTTTGGTAAACTTTTCTCGGCAAGCATGTGAAAAAATAGAAATTTGGCTCCCCCTGTGATGTCAGAAAGGGGATCTTAATCTGGACGTTCCAACCACAACACTTGTGTATTGGTAAATCAATTATTTTTACAGTGTAAATCGCTAAAGGACATATAAAAGCAATACTATCATGTTTTCTATATAATTACCATTTATTAAATATTTCACATCATTTTCCTGTTTTCTATTATTTCTTCCTTATATTTATAGTCTACGTGTTTGTTCTAAAACTATTGTAAAACTATTATGTTTACACACAAATTAAAATGGATAGGCCTGTTTATATATTAATACCCCGTGTGTGTTATATTTAGATATTTATTAAGTATGTAAACATAATAATTTTAGAACAAACAGGAAGAAGACATAAGCAAAGATACAAGCTAAAAATAGAAAACGAAAATAGAAAACGAAAAAAAATTTTTTATAATTTAATAAATGGTGATATTAATGATTTTTCTTAAATCTTTCTAAATAAATAATAAATGTAACGTGATAAAAACGCTGTAAGAAACACATAGAGGGATCAGACTTCGAAAGAACACCGGACATCTTCTCTAATTATTTTCTATTCTAATTATTAAAAGATTTCCAAGGAGCGGGTTGCCAAGACACCGGTTCGGAAAGTTCTGGAATTCCATAAGAACTCAAATGTTGTTTTTACAGATGAGTCATCTCATGATGTCACAGATCCCAATTTACCTTTAAATATTTCACCAAAACCTGTCAAAGAAGCAGTAGCGTGTATTTTGCATACAATGAGATAAATATAACCCACTATTATATGTGATTTGTGCTTTTATTGTTACAAATTGCATCTAAAAGTAACATTCACAACTGTACAATCACTTTACACCCCAGTGCAATTTGTCTACAAATCAAAATACACTGATGGCAAAATCACATCTACAGTATATATTCCCGATAAAGGAACCAGCGGCATAAAAATAAATACAGTATCTACTACGAAAAATGTTGCCTATGACATCTGAATTAAAAATATCTCATTTGGAATAATCGTTTCTACTATAATTACATAAGCCACTCGTACATAACGTCACTTGATAAAAATCCAAAGTAGGTTATACGTACACCAATCCACACGGATTCGCTACAAGTTTCTGATATATAAAGACATCCTGGCACGAGTTTACGATATATTTATTTGCAACGTTTCGCTTAAGGATTTCATTGATTAATAAATATATTTGATAAGAAACCGAACAATGGAATGTGTCGATTGTGTCGCATACAATAACTGTAACGGATGGCTTTTGACGATACTAAATTTCACATGTTATATTTGTGTATAAGACATTCATTTTCATTTTGCACGCATTTCATCGTAAGTTTAAGATTAAAGTTGTTTTTCATCTTAACGTGAACATACTCTTAATGCATACTGTGCCAGCAGTTATAGATGGAGTCCAACATCCAATGTGCAATTCCTGTCGGTCAAATAAATAACAAGAGCACCTTGAAAACCTTGAACTCTGCATAATATTCAGTAATATAGCCTGCAGTTGTCCGACTTTGTTTTGTTTCTTGTTTCTTTTGATAGTCACTATAAGTGGAATGACATTTAAACTATATACTGTAAACCAAGCATTATCAACCACCATTAAACTACTTTATATATATATATATATACCACAATTGAAATATAACTTTAAAGTTTGTGCCACGTGTTTTAAACGTAGTTTCGGCAGTGAACACTGAAGTTCTGATAGCCATATAGCCTTGTGCTTTTTTTCTAGTCCCTGCTTTTGAGTTTTCTACAGACTCTAGAGGTGCTATTGTCACCGAACTACTTTATGTGTTTGACAGCTACAAACTAACAGATCGGTTGCCACACGAAAAACTCCAAACAACGTCGCATCCACGGATTGGCTTATGAGGAAAGATTGAAATCAGCAACAATTTTGAGGTAGCTGGGGCGGCTTATCGGTTAGCCGGGTAGCTTTGGCGCCGGTGACCATGGATGGATCCGCATCGACTCTCTCTGACATCTTCACGCAGATAATGTCAACCAGACGCTCGAATACTTGTCTGACGTTTATATTCTCTTTGGCACTCGCTTCGTAGTATTCAAAGCCTGCAAGAAAAGACCACATACTGTATGTGCTCTTTAAAGGAATAGTTAACCCAAAAATCATTTACCCTCATTTTGACTTCTGTAGCATTTGTTTTATGGATATCATGATTACCATCAACTGTGTGGATACCATAATTTATCAAAACATCTTGTTTTGTGTTCAAAATAAGGCTGAGTAAATGAATTTTGAGTGAATTTTAAGTTTCATGGATACATTTTTTTCATTTTTTCTAAATTGAAAGAATCAGATGAAAGGTTGGGGCATGTAACTCACCCAACTGGTCGGCTAGGTGCTTCCCCTTCTCGAAAGGGACCACTCTCTCCTCATCCATGTCACATTTGTTTCCCACCAATATCACTTGAGCGTTATCCCAAGAATAGGTTTTGATCTGTGTTGCCCTGTAAGAAAAACTATGTAATAACCCAGCAAGCAATTTTGCGTTTAAAAGACGTCCAATAGACGTATAAGCTGAAATGAGACAAAGTTTGGGCATCTAACCAAATAAAATAAATGAAACCAAACATTCTGTAATCGCTGTTGACTTTGCCTACACAATGGAATATCATTATTTCGGCAAAAACGACATGTAACCAAATTCAAGTTAATTTTGGCTGGAAGAAAGTTACTCATAAGCAGACTATATTGGGTCTATAGTTAACCTAGACAGTGAAATGACGGATATTGCTTGCTTATTTCTCTTTTTTTTTCAGAATCAGCACATCATGCACCATAGCCTAAAAATGAACGTTGTACTACTTACCAGTCCTGGACTGCATTGTATGACTCTTCATTAGTGATGTCATACATCAGGATAAAGCCCATGGCTCCTCTATAGTAAGCCGTAGTTATAGTTCGATATCGCTCTTGTCCGGCCGTATCCTATATATCAAGACAAATTATGTCAAGACAAATTATCGGTTTGGTATATTATAAAATATACAAGTGCAACAACTTGAACGCCATGAACACCATCATTTTTTTTTTATTGCAGTCTGAATGTAGTCTAATAGGATGCACCGATACAAAATATCTATGCCAATACCGATATTTAGTTTCATAGAATGAGATCTACATTACATACCGATAGTTTTGCTTTTTACTCCTTGTTTTTAAATTATTATGTCAGAAATGTCCTGATCATCGGCTGTTTTTTTATCAACCAATAATAAAAAAGATTTTCTGCCGATACTGATTATAGGCAGATATATCCCTGCTGATATATAAACCTTGTTACCTCCATCAATTTGGAAGTGGCTCAAATCAGAATTGAAAAGATCAGATTCCATGTTTGTGCTGTTCACACTGTCATGCAAAGAGACAGACATGGGTCACATATGAGCAAAAAATTGGATTTTGACTGCAGTCTGAACGTAGTCTAATAGGATTCATTGATACATACAGTATATCTATGCCAATACCGATATTTGGTTTCTTAGAATGAGATCTAGGTTACATACCGATAGTTTTTTAAATTATTATGTCAGAAATGCACTGATCAGCTGTGTTTTGTTTTAAATCAGCAAATGATTGAAAAAACGCTTTTATCTGCCTATACTGATTATTATAGGCACATATATCACTACCGATATATAAATCTTGTTACCTCCATCAATTTGAAAGTGGATCAAATCAGAATCGAAAAGATCAGATTCCATGTTTATGCTGTTCACACTGTCATGCAAAGAGACAGACATGGGTCACAATCGGATTTTGACTGCAGTCTGAATGTAGTCTAATAGGATGCACTGATACAAAATATCTATGCCAATACCGATATTGGGTTTCTTAGAATGATATCTACGTTACATACCGATAGTTTTGCTTTTTACACCTTGCTTTTAAATTATTATGTCAGAAGTGCCCTGATCATTGGCTGTTTTTTATCGGCAAACGATCGAAAAACGCTTTTATCTGCCGCTACTGATTATTATAGGCAGATATCGCTGCCAATATATAAATCTTGTTACCTCCATCAATTTGGAAGTTGCTTAAATCAGAATCGAACAGATTAGATTTCATGTTTGTGCTGTTCGCACTGTCATGCAAAGAGACAAACATGGGTCACATATGAGCAAATAATCAGATTTTGACTGCAGTTTGAATGTAGTATAATAGGATGCACCGATACAGAATATCTATGCCAATACCGATATTCGGTTTCTTAGAATGAGATTTACATTAAATACGGATAGTTTTGCTTTTTACTCTTTGTTTTTAAATTATTATGTCAGAAGTGCCCTGATCAGCGTGTTTTTTTTATCTGCAAACGATCAGAAAAAAAAGGTTTTATCTGCCGATACTGATTATTATAGGAAGATATATTGCTGCCGATATATAAATCTTGTTACATCCATCAATTTGAAAGTGGATCAAATCAGAATCGAAAATAACAGATTCCAATTCCATGTTTGTGATGTTCGCACTGTCATGCAAAGAGAGACATATGAGCAAAAAAAAAACGGATTTTGATTGCAGTCTGAACGTAGTCTAATAGGATGCACCAATACAAAATTTCCATGCCAATACCGATATTCAGTTTCTTACAATGAGATTTATGTTACATACCAATAGTTTTGCTTTTTACTCCTTGTTTTTAAATTATTATGTCAGAAGTGCCCTGATCACCGGCTGTTTGTTTTTTTTTAATCAGCAAATGATAAAAAACGCTTTTATCTGCCGATACTGATTATTATAGGCAGATATATTGCTGCCGATATATAAGTCTTGTTAACACAAAGCTTTTAAACACTAAGGGCCCTATCTTGCACCCAGCGCAATTGACTTTGTCAGTGACGCATCAATCATTCGTATTTTGCGCCGGCGCACAGCGGGGTTTTTCCCTCCACAGATGCACGTCAGCAAACTAGGGAATGAACTTGCGCTCCCTGGGCGGTTCAGCGCAAAAAGGAGGCGTGTTGCGGCGCAAACCATCTCTTATGCTATTTTGCAGTTTCAAAGAACAATTGCGCTACTAACCAAAAAAAACTAGTCTAGGGCTCTATTTTAACGATCTGAAACGCAAGTGCGAAGCGCAACGCTCAAGTGAGTTTGTGGGCGGATCTTGGGCGCTGTTGCTATTTTCCCGGCGTGAGAAATAACTCTTGCGCCGGGCGCAAATCAATAAGGGGTTGGTCTGAAGTAGGTTCATTATTCATAGGTGTGGTTTGGGCGTAACGTCAAATAAACCAATCAGAACGCTAGCCAACATTCCCTTTAAACGCAAGGGCGCAAGTTCCATGGCGGGTTGCTATTATTATGGAGATTTACCAGGCGCACGCCAGGAGCGGTTCACAGCCGAGGAGACCGACGTCCTTGTACGGGGGAATCCCACGCTTGCCAGCATAAATCGAGCACGCCGTGTAACGGGAGGTGGATCTGCCTCAGGACTTGACGCCAGCAGAGGACATCGCTGCGTCCACCCTCACCGCTGAAAGGGTTTGGGGGCTTTGAAATCGGACCCAAGAAACGCAAGCAAGGTCCAACCCCAAAGTACTCTTACAAATCAAGTTCATATACATTAAGGTTTCTTATGAAAACATTTTAATTATTATTTACATAAAATAAACGTAATACAGCCACACAACAAAGTTATGAAAATATTTTAATCGTTATTTGCATGAGAATAAATAAAAACTATCACCACAATGCTCACCACTATGATTCCCCTTATCTCGTGTATTAATATTTTTTATTGTAACAATTTATGATTTAATGATTTCCCTTATCTCATGTATTAATATTTTTTATTGTAACAATTTATGATTTAATGATTTCCCTTATCTCATGTATTAATATTTTTTATTGTAACAATTTATGATTTGCAAAAATAACTGTTGCATCTGTGTAGATTAGATAAGCAATGCGCGTTGTGCACGCTATACATTATGGTCAAGCATGCGCCCTTAAAATAGCATATTGAACCACGCGCAACGCGCCACTGACTTTAGACTAGTTTTTTTTGGTTAGTAGCGCAATTGTTCTTTGAAACTGCAAAATAGCATAAGAGATGGTTTGCGCCGCAACACGCCTCCTTTTTGCGCTGAACCGCCCAGGGAGCGCAAGTTCATTCCCTAGTTTGCTGACGTGCATCTGTGGAGGGAAAAACCCCGCTGTGCGCCGGCGCAAAATACGAATGATTGATGCGTCACTGACAAAGTCAATTGCGCTGGGTGCAAGATAGGGCCCTTAAAGTCAGTGGCGCGTTGCGCGTGGTTCAATATGCTATTTTAAGGGCGCATGCTTGACCATAATGTATAGCGTGCACAACGCGCATTGCTTATCTAATCTACACAGATGCAACAGTTATTTTTGCAAATCATAAATTGTTACAATAAAAAATATTAATACATGAGATAAGGGAAATCATTAAATCATAAATTGTTACAATAAAAAATATTAATACATGAGATAAGGGAAATCATTAAATCATAAATTGTTACAATAAAAAATATTAATACACGAGATAAGGGGAATCATAGTGGTGAGCATTGTGGTGATAGTTTTTATTTATTCTCATGCAAATAACGATTAAAATATTTTCATAACTTTGTTGTGTGGCTGTATTACGTTTATTTTATGTAAATAATAATTAAAATGTTTTCATAAGAAACCTTAATGTATATGAACTTGATTTGTAAGAGTACTTTGGGGTTGGACCTTGCTTGCGTTTCTTGGGTCCGATTTCAAAGCCCCCAAACCCTTTCAGCGGTGAGGGTGGACGCAGCGATGTCCTCTGCTGGCGTCAAGTCCTGAGGCAGATCCACCTCCCGTTACACGGCGTGCTCGATTTATGCTGGCAAGCGTGGGATTCCCCCGTACAAGGACGTCGGTCTCCTCGGCTGTGAACCGCTCCTGGCGTGCGCCTGGTAAATCTCCATAATAATAGCAACCCGCCATGGAACTTGCGCCCTTGCGTTTAAAGGGAATGTTGGCTAGCGTTCTGATTGGTTTATTTGACGTTACGCCCAAACCACACCTATGAATAATGAACCTACTTCAGACCAACCCCTTATTGATTTGCGCCCGGCGCAAGAGTTATTTCTCACGCCGGGAAAATAGCAACAGCGCCCAAGATCCGCCCACAAACTCACTTGAGCGTTGCGCTTCGCACTTGCGTTTCAGATCGTTAAAATAGAGCCCTAAGTGTGTATTTATAGCAAACAACAAACTATACTTTACTAACTTTACTATACACAAACCGTGCTAAGACGTGCTAAAAGTGGTTCACTGGCTCGGAATCATAAGGGAACCATTTTTAGTGCCATATAGCACCTATGTAGTACCTGTGTAGAACCATATTGTGCTAGAATCATATGTGGTGCTATATCACCCCTATATGGTTCTTCATAGGTGCTATATAGCACTAAAAATGGTTCCCCTATGATTACAAGCTTTTGGTGCTATTTAGCACCATTTTTAAGTGTGTAATAGTGCCATAACAAATGAGTGCAAGCCAGTCAGTCACAATTCAGAAAAAGAGGCATCTTAAACGTCCAACATGCAGTTTTTAACAGAACGGCATGAATGCTATAGATAAACATACGAGGACAAAAGAAATGAATGGTTCATTGGAACATCAATGGAACGTAATAATTACGTCTATTTTAGGCCCCTCTTTATTCAACAGCCGGGGCGCGCTTTCGTTTCTTTCCTCTTGCCGCCAGTTTCCTCCCAGCTGTTGTGTGAATGAGAATCTATTTTTACACGTTCAATTCAGAATCGCAGCTTATCACAAATTTTAGCCACAAAAATGCCCTCGCGTGCTCTCTGCAACCCCCTTCAACCTCAGGGGCCGCATTAATTGGCTATGATGAGCATCATTTTGCCAGTGAACGGTATGGAGAGCTGCTGCCATGACAACCAGCATCGATGATGCATGTGGGAAAAAAGAGGGCGCTTGTTTTCATTTCCTTCAGAAAAGATGGCTCTCATTCACAGTCTGGTGAAAGGTTACTGGCAAAGGACGGTGAACTTAGATACGGCCTCATGGGTTTTGTTTGATTCAGTCATTCAGTCATATGGTTATAATACCATAAAACACCATGTGTGGCATTCAATTCCTCAAATTTAGCAAAAGACTCACCCATATCTGAAGTTTAACTCTTTTGTCGTTCCTGTAAACAGTCTTCACCTTAAAGTCGATGCCAACCGTGCTGACAAAAGAGTTGCTGAAGGAGTCGTCCGCATATCTGAATAAAAAACTGGTCTTGCCTACGCTGCTGTTGCCAATGATCAGGAGCTTGAACATGTAGTCAAAGTTCTGATCGGATCCATCTCTCTGCCCGAAACGCTGGTCTGCTTTTGCCATCTGTGTAGACCAAGAGGTGCACAAATATAATAGAAAAAGAACTTAATATAGTGTCTATGGCTCTGACGTTGCGCTAGCAGTGCAAAGGTCACAGGTTCGATTACCAGAAACGCATATAATGAAATCACTGTCACTTGGGCTACTTTGAATTAAAATGTGACACTCGCAAAAATAAAGACCAAAAATGGTTCTGTGCATGCGAAAACCCCTTTTTCTAGCACCTTTATTTAGTGTAAATGCCTGTCAAATTCCTAAATGTAGGCTAATGTATACATATTACAAATATTAAAAACATTTAACAATCATTATATTCATAACATAGGCTAAATAAAATATAAACAGCAACCAATACTACGATTTAAATAACTGATCACCTCGTCATACTGTCATGAATGAGCTGAGGTAACGTTATAATCAAAACACATCTAGAATGATGCGCGTGCCGATTCATTGTTTATTTTAAAAGCCCCCATTACGCATTCAAGTGGCCAGACTCAGTTTGTTTATAACATCGATTAGACATAAAATCGACAGGTGACATTTGCCAGCCATGACCATTCGCAACCGAACACAATTATCACTGCATAGAATGCCACGAACATGGAAACGATCAGGTGACACACGAGCTCGTGCACGACTAACGACATTTTGATCGACAACATTCACCGACAAACATCCATAAACGACAAGGAGCCGTCAATTAATGGCCATTTGATGGAGATGCTCACCTCGGATGCGAGCGCGGCTCCGGTCTGCTTGATCTTACAGCTGGGCGTCTGCAGCACCTGACGACGCGCGTGCACGGATGCGCCTGTCAACCAAGTACCGCTCTCTCAAAACGCCGGTATAGCGTGTAAACGATTATAGTGCTTATAAATAGCGTTTATTATTAGGTTTATTTGAATTCTGTGCAGGAGTGAAGCAGGGTGGGTGGCATACCGACGTTGTCGGTCATGATCTGAACCATTTATATGTATAATAATTATTAGCCTATTACTAATACGATTTAAACTATTACTGAATGTTTGTATAGTGTGTCATATTCATGTAGGATTAAGTGGTGTTTTATTGGTTCCCATCCACCAGATAACATCCAACCAACATATTAGTGCAACCCTCAGAGACCATTATAGTTTTCATTAAACCCAATAAAATTCCTGTTATAACCATTAAATCCATTATACTTTCTCTGATGGTTTCTGGACAACCTCTTACTGGAACATAATTGGCTCCATTTTGCACACTTAATTCACAATAGTATAATATACATTTACATTGGATAACAAAATATCAAATGAAAGTTGTAAAACATACTGTTAAAAGGCATTTGGGCATTTTCTGGTCTTTATAAAAATACAGAATTGGGCAAATAAGCAAACTTTTATTGTAATGTACACACAACAGACATACAAACTGAAATACTACCATAGTGTCCCCAAGGTATATTCAGATTTTATTTGCTTCCCTTTTAAAGAACAATACAGACTTGTAAATTATGTTAAATTAATGCTTTGATTTGTAATTGAATGTGTAATGTTTTCAATACATTTGAAATACGGAATTAAACAGTGTTTTTAACATTTTTGCACTTTATTCACTTTTTATAGTACACTGCTATTATTTTGAACAGAAGTGTTTATAATATATCACTCAATGGGTAGAGGCGTGCCCTCACATTCCAGTTTCAGTAATAAGTCATTTTGGAAAAGAATCCAAACCAAATTGACAATGCACCTTTTGTCCATAAACAATGCATTTCATTACAGAATACACTGCAAAAATTACTTTCTTAGAATTTTTGTGTTGTTTTTAGTAGAAATATCTACAAATTCTTAAATCCAGATGCATTTTCTTGATGAGAAAGATAAAAATTAAGTCTAGTTTTTAGACAAAAACTATGAAATTTAAGTGAATTTGTGCTTGAAAAACAATGAAAAATATCTGCCAATGGGCTGAACATTTTTTTCTTGAATTAAGCGTTTAAGAATAAAGTAAACTTATTTCAAGATTTTTTTGTTACCCTGTTGGCCGATTTATTTGCTTATTTTAAGCACAAATTTACTTAAGTTTTAGATTTTTTTTGTCTAAAAAACTAGATTTTTTTTCTTGGGTACTGATAAGCAAAAAGACCCAAGAAAACAAGTATATTTTTTAGACAAAAATATAAAATTTAAGTGAATTTGTACTTAAAACTAATAATCTCCCAATTTTTTTCTTGAATTAACTGTTTAAGATAAAAGTCAACTTATTTCAAGATTTTTTTCTTACAATGGGGTGAGATATTTGTCTTGAATTGTTTAAAAAAAAAAAGTAAACTTTTTAAGATTAAAATTTTTTCTGCTCTCAATGAAAATACACCTTAATTTCAAAATGTTTAGATATTTGTTTGTACTAAAAACAAAACAAAATATTAAGTATATCATTTTTGGCAGTGGAGGAAAGATGGATATATCTTAGAATAAAATTAATATATCAGCAGGGGTCTGTTATTTCTAATATGCATTAATTTTGCCTTTATAGCAAATTTTGTTTGCAAGTATTGACAGGAACACACACAAGTTGTGAATGAGAAATCAACCAGAATGTGAATCTGCATACACAGTAGCAGATGAACATGACTTCAGCATTTCATATCTTATCAGTCTAATAACCCTGAATGTAAGATAACAGACATTCAGTAATCATATAGATACAGAGACATCCAAGTTAACATCTCTTCTCATAGAAATTCATTTACAGATCTTCCATCGAACCACAGTTCAAATGTTTTTATCGCATTTATTTTGTGGTGACTCCTGGTCCTATTCCGCTCTGTTCTAGTTCTGCTATCACAGACATGTGTTTGAAGTCTGCTGGTTTGTGGTTGAAGGTTTCGACCAATCGGAAAGTTTCATACCGCTGCGATCCATAAAACAACTGCACCTGATTGGCCAAGCACTGGGCCTGCTGGACAGTCTAAAAAAAAAAGGTTTCAATTAAAAACTCCTGGCATAAATATTTGATTCACAAAAGGACCTGGTTTCCCACTTACCAGAAATTTGGTATCCATTTCAGCAGTCATAAGTACAATGCCCTTGTCCTTCTGCAGGTCTGAATAATGGTACAAAATGACCTGACTGGGTGCGTTGTCCCCCATTGTCTAAAACGGAAACCCTTTTAAGCATCACCCAATCCAACAAACAATGTGCAGTTTATATAAAAAAGTAACAAAATACCTGAACGTTGATCAAAGAGGTAAAGTGCAGCTCCTGACCGGACCATTGGCCGATAAAGAACTCATAACCCTCTTGCTGGGGCAGAGCGTACAGAAACTGTGCAAAGATTTACAAGACTAAGCAACTGATACTATATTTTGGTTTTAAACAATATACACACAAGCTGGCAATTAGAAGTGCGAATTAGATGAATATTTTTTTTTAAAAGGAAACCTCACTAAAAGAAAGGAAATACTGCCACCAAGTGGTAACAGTCAGGCTTTATTATTAAATAGCAGAGCACTAGTACATATAATGTCAATGCTATCCGACTTTAAAAAGTGTCAAATAAGCCTTACCGTTGGGCATGATTTGGCACGACCAAAAATAATGTCAAATGTTGGACCCTGTAATAGAGAATGTGTTGTTATTAAATACGTTATTATATGATTTGACTAAAACAGTCTTTTTAACTTCTGTCCCCACTACCGGGACGTTTTAGTTGTCTCATAAAAACGCAAAAAAATTAAACTACCCAGCACTCTTTTTTATAATATTCTTGCTCGACTATATTTGCGTGACATCGCTGTACCGCGAGAGCGATCTGAACGCCTACTCTCAAATTACTCTCGCGCGACTATGATGTCACAAACTGATCAGTCTGCGCAGCAGAGTCGAAGAAACCTGTTTCGCTAATTAATAATGATATAACTAAATCAATGACATGTGGCTGAGTAGTATCTGACCAGTCATCACAATAACTCGAAAGGGAATCTAAATATAGCACTAACTTTGAAGTAAACAATTTAACGTAATAAACATACGAAAAAAACTCACTGGTATGATAGCACTGATTGTGTCCTTGTTTGCGAAGTACTGCTTCCAAAGCTAAAGAATGAAAAGTGTTTGGTCGATTATAAATTTGCAACAATTATTTTCATCACTTAATGTTTAACTAAATTATCCTATTTCAGAATACAGAAACTCGGAAAAATGACAAAATAATAAAACAAAACAATGCTTAACTGGAAATCCACTACTACATTTTCTTAACGTTACCTCTCCAATTTCAGATCCAGATTTGTCCTTAACCATATCAAGATTGAGAATTGATCCCAATGTCTAAAAAAATAAAATAAAGTAATAATGCACAAAATGCCGATCATACAAACAATAACGTTTGTTGAAATGTGTATACTTCAGCTTGCATTTAATTATTATTGCATACCTTATCTTTGCTGTAGCCCGTGGATCCCTCTTTACCTCGTTTGTCCAGCTACAATAGTAAAAGTAACGTTAAGTGGTCACCATCATCTGTCCAGTTTATGGACTTTTGGTCTGACATTTAAACTTTATTAATATAAAAATGCACAAGTTATTTATCAAGTGAAATGTCTTACATGTTGAAATCCATAGGCATTAAATCAAACATTATATTAACGTCACGACTGACCTCTTTATCCATATACTTCACGAATTCGGCTTGTCTGGACTGTCCGAGCGGTTGAGTCTTCACTTCACTTCGCTTTTCCAGTCGTGCTTTGTATTCTTGAGGTTTTGAACTGGTGTTACAGCATATTATTAATACGCGCATTAGATGAGTAATAACAAACTGTTATTTTCAACCACACCAGCGTTTGACAGCTACTCACCTGCGCAGCTTTCTGATCTTCTCTTCATATTTACTATAATAGGGGTTTTCCTCTAACTCCGGTTCTTTCTTTACCGAAAACGCCCTAAACTGAGATGGCACAAGTCCTGGGATGAGAGGTCGGATGCCGGTGGTCCTGACCGCCAACATCCCACGATACAAACATGACATTTGTACCATGGCCGCCGCCATCTTTTCCCCGTCCCACATCTAGAAGTGTCCGGGCGGGAAACAGACGGAACCAAAGTTTAGTTTGAGAAGAACGTACCGGTTTCTATTTTAAAGGGGACATTTCACTTTTCACAAGACTTTTTTTAAGATGTCAAATAAATCTTTGGTGTCCCCAAAATACATATGTGAACTTTTAGCCCAAAATAGCATATAGATAATTTATTATGGCCCTGTCCCAAATTATGGCCCTGTCCCAAATGGCGCACTTCATGTGGACTCAAGTCCAAAAATGACCCAAGAAAACAAGTCTAGTTTTAAGACCAAAAATTTTACATTTAAGTGATTTGTGCATAAAACAAGCAAAAAAATCTGCCAATGGGGTAAGCAAAATTTTCTAGCATTTAGTGTTAAAGAAAAATGTTCAAGGTTTGTTTGCTCACCTCATTGGCTGATTGCTTGTTTTATGCACAAAATCACTTAAATTTTAGACTTATTTTCTTGGGTCATTTTGTTCATCAAGAAAAAGCATCTTAATTTAAGAATTTTTAGATATTTTTACTGAAAACAAGACAAAAATACTAAGAACATTTTTTCTTGAAAATCATTTTTTGCAGTGTATGTAGTGTGGGCCGGTTTTGGGCCAAAATGCCAGGGCCGAATTTTTGTCCCAGTCCAGCCCTGGATGATCCAATCTCCTCAATCTCCCATTTGTGCCAAGTTGATTTTCGCCCCCTAGCGGTTGGTGAATGCAGGCAGGGAAACTAAAAAATGCATTTTCGCATTAAACAAGTGTAGGTACTGAACAAGCTGATTAGTTGATGTCTGCTGTATGATGTTGTTATTATGAGTATTCAGTAACAAGATATTAAACTACCAAGATCTTTTTACACATCTTCTTTATGATGCTCTATGTATTATTTGTTACATTTAATAAATCAATAAAAGCAAGTGTTACCTTAAAAATAACAAGGGAAAAGCAGTTTTTGTAAACTATTTAAAATGGTGATTTTGACCACTAAAACAAATCGAATCCTGCAATGGATATTATTGATATGTGATATTAAAAAGCACTTAATGATATTGGCATCCGTAGTTTGCTTTACCCAGTACCCACGTTATGTTTCTTTTTATTACTTAATTCAACATTTTCTTAGACGTCTCAAATAATTTGTAGATTTGTGGTGTTGAAATAAGTTAATTTATTAAATATAATAAAACAAATTAAATACACATTTATAGGTGCCATTTCAAACACATATTCTTTAAATAACATATTTATGGGTTATAACTTACAGCACTTGAATTATATTACATTTTAATTATGCATCTTTAAAATACAATTTGATCAATATCTTTTTGTGTACCACAATTGAAATCATCAGATGAATATCAGCTTTTTGTCATGGCATGGTCAAGTTCACAGATATTAGCTGAAAACTTCAACCTTATTCAGTATATCAGAATCATCATTCATGGGCATTGTGTCTGAATGGCAGTGTGATGATCTACCTGTACAGTAATAGTATTACAAAAATAATAATGATTACATTACTGCTGGACGAAGTCCTGGAAATGCAGTGTACAAGTTAACAACAAAAAATTTACATATAACTTTAAGCAACATTGGCATCAACATCATCCAAATAATCTTCAGCATAGTTGAGCATCTGCTGTACAGCGGTGAGAAGCAGGAGATCACAGTTGAGGTTCAGTTCAAGCTCCTGACTGTAGTTCTTCACAGGTAACACACAAGACACAGGAACACCCAGTCGAGAGCTGACCTCCTGTACCTGTAGAGTCAATACAAATCTCTCAGTCCATCTCTCACACTTTCAGCTCCATATCACACAGTTTCAGCTCTGGAAGATCTCACCTTTGTCAATGTAGGAACTGACATAAACCTTTTAAAGATCCTCCTCCACCAGAGGATACGCCTCATCTATTTTTGTCATCAAGACGATCTGAGGAACACCTGAAAATTGTTTAATTAAGCAGAGATATCAGCAGCTTAATATGCAACACAAATTTACATTTATATGGCACAAAAATAACAACTGGCTGCACAGATACAAATAGTCACTCTGTGATAAAGCTGTAAATCACAGCTATTGACCAATCAGCATTAAGAACCGAAATCATGTGTTTTGTAAATGCACTTACTCAGTGAATTCACTTTTTTGCGTATGGCTGCAAGTTTTTCCTCCAGTTTGCTGGACATGAGGGAGATTTTGGTGGCGTCTATCACAAACACCACACAGTGGATCCTCTCCTGTAGAGATGAAGGTCTGGAGGATTTTTGCTCATCAGGATGAAATGGTACCATGGGGTTGAACTTAAGCAAAACAATTGATGGTAAAGTACATTAAGAATCAACTTCAACTAGTTCATTTGGATACAACCGTATCATCTTTATGTTCATCTTACTTGATATCGGTCTGGTATGAGACCCTGAATGATGCTGCTGATGTCCTCAATATCCAGACCTGCACCTGTCTGCTCCTCCAGTCCCATAGTGTCACACAACACAAATGGCAATGGCTTTCCCTCACGACCATCTTTCAGTGGATATGTGCGAAACTAAAAGAAAATATAGGGACCAAAACAATAAGTCATGAAGAGATATTTAATGCTCTTCTTAATAAAGGAAGCTTTTATTGTACCTGTGTTGTGAGGCTGGTGCTTTTAGATCCTGCCATTGGTTTGTTGGTCATGCGACCCATGAAGATGGAGTTGATGGAGTTGAAGAAACTGGATTTTCCAGCCCCTACAGGACCGATCATTAGGATTCGAACGCGGTTCACAGAGGACACCAGGGGTTTATGATCTTTGATGCACTTCATGAGGTCTTGTTTTTGTCTACAATAGCAGTTAAACCATTAGTTTAACAGCATGAAATGAGCAACAGGGTGAAACAACATTTTGTGAAAACATACTTTTCTGTCCACAGAATATTTCTCCATGGCTTCTCCTTTGCTTGATCTGCAGTCACATGGGAAACATCTGGAAGACAAATATTGAATAGATGATTTGAACGTGTTGTCAAGTATAATAAACAATGTAAATTACAGATGCACCGATAAAACTTTTTTGGAGAACGAGTACTTGCAATTCAGTACTTGCCGATACTGAGTAATTTAAATTTACAGGTAACATCTTTAGTCATATAATTTAACAAAAAACCAAGGGACTAGTTTTCCAGTTTGTTGTAAACTCGGCCTCTTTGGACAACACAAGAGGCATTAACCCCTTACACGCTGCTCAAACATAAACATTTCTCAGACCGTGGTATCGATCCCGGGTATCGGGGGACTTTTAACGAATACGAGAACTTTAGAAAATGTGGTATCAAAGCCGATACCCGATACCAGTATCGGTATCAGTGCATAATTACTTACAAAAAATAAGACTGTAGTCCTAAATTAATCAATATAAGTAGTGATATAAACCTTTTTCTTATGATTTACTTATGATTTAATATTTTTGGGAACCAACGTTCTAGGAACGTTCCTTGTAGGTTATATTTATAATAACCTAGAGAGAACGTTCCCAGTAGCTTTTTTAAGATATAACGAATAAACGTTATAAATGGCCTTTATTAAGGCAACTTGGTAAAGCTCCCAGGGCAGTAAATACCCACTGCTCTTGTTGCTATCCATCAAAAAATATATATTTTTTAGGAAATTAAGTGAAAACATCATATGGCGCAAACAACAAAAAATGTGATGTCCACATATATGGACATCAGGTCTTAGTAGGTTAATGGGAATTCTATTGGTTTAAATGAAACTATAATGGTCTCTGTTGGAAATAAATAACATTTTGACAAAATAACTTTAAACCATGATTTTTTTACGTCAGGGTACACGAGTTGAGTCATGCTCAATTCAAACTAATAGAAACAAAAGGCTTATAGAAACCAATATTTAACAAGAAACGAAACCGAAACCAGTGCGAGTGCAACTAACAAGGCTTAAACTAACAATTTTAAACTAACAATTTTCTTAAAATACAACTTACTAAACATCTGATTCTAAAAAGCTACTTTTACTTACAGTAATGCATTACGATAAAAATATGTGTTTCATATCCTAGTTATATAAAATAAACTCTTTAAATTGAATGTTTAACAAAAATTTAGACCTACAATCTGTCTTACCTTTCACAATGAAAAGCCTCTATGAATGAATGAAATGAAAATGCTTGTAGTTTATTGGAATAAAGCAGATGAATCTCCAGGAGTCTCCCTCTTTCTCTCCCTCTGTCTGTGTTTCCTATTCGTGCCGTTAGTTTGTTGTTGTTACGCCCACTAGCGGTTGCTGAATGCACGGCAGGGAAACCATAAAAAGTTATATTGACTTGAAATGAAAAAGTGAATAAAATGCATCACTGCATTAACTGAGTATAAATTATTTAATAATTAAATGTATTATTTGTAGTATCTGCTGTATGATGATCATGTTATTATTTATGAGTATTGAGTAGCAGAACGTACTTCAATAATGTTATATACAACATAACCGACATGACAATCCTTTCTTATTTGAAGAATATTACACATCTTTGTCATACTTCACAGGATCTTTAGTGTTATCTATACATCATGTGTTACATTTAAGAAATCAAAAGTCAGATTAATAAAGAGAAAAGTGTCATGCTGGAGATATTTTGATCAATATCTCATAAGTAAATAATAGCAGGTATGATTTTCAATAATTTTGTGTAATGCTTTTCAGTACACTACACTAATAATAATAATAATAATAATTAATTTGCATCGAATAATCTGCTGTGACAGAAGTGGAGGATGGAACCTGTGTCATTGTGTGGGTCAGTGTTAAAGGGATAGTTCACCCAAAAATAAAATTCTGTCATCATTTACTCACCCTCATGTTGTTACAAACCTAAATATATGTCTTTGTTCTGATGAACACAAAAGGAAGATATTTTGAGAAATGTTTGCAAACAGTTTGTGGGCCCCATTTACTTCCATAATATACATTTTTCCTACCAGGGAAGTGAATGGGGTCCATGAATAGTTTGCTTACAAACATTTCTCAAAATATCTTCCTTTGTGTTCATCAGAACAAAGACATTTATTCAGGTTTATAACAACATGAGGGTGAGTAAATAACGACAGAATTTTCATTTTTGGGTGAACTATCCCTTTAAATGCACACGCCTAACTTCTGTTCTGTCCCTTATTAAATAATCAATTATTATTTAGCATCACGTGTTTCTATCTGTTATACCCATTTACTGTATCATGTCAGCATTATCACTTAAGTATCATATGTTAACATTTTTGCCTCAATATAATGACAATGTATTTACACACACATTCAGATTCATCTCATATTATCTAATAAGTTAAAGAGAGTGATGAGTTTGTTTATAAATCAACACAATTGATGTGGAAATGTACTGTGTCGTAACATTTATTAACTTGTGTTAAATTTATTCATCCACTGATACTTAAAGATATATTAATAATTAACAAAATTATGTACAATATTTAGTCCAATAACAAATCACATAACAATAAATTTTATTAAAAAATATTTTATTTTCAAATAATAAAAAAATAAATTTTCTTAGACAGAGATAGACAGCAATTGATATTTGCAACTGTAAATGTAATAAAACTGCTTTAACATTATTATATGTGCTTCCACGCCTGCTGAACCCTCATCATAAGTGCACGCATGCGCAGACGTCCCATGAAGCTTAGTGTCATTAACTAAACTCTTGACTCGCTCCGTCTGCGGTTCACCTCCAGGGGTTCAGCTGATCTGTCTTTTATAAATCTCATAAAACTAAACACTCTTCAGAGATAAAGGATGCAATACTACTCTATCAAGAATAACATGAGATGAGCAGAAACACTGTGTTAATGTTTTTATGAAGAAATCTCAGTTCATTCAGAGCATCACTGGATGTTTATCATTTTAAATGACTCATAATAATAAAACGGTGACTTTACAAAGGAACATTTTTAATCAAATGACTTACCTCTGAAACAGTTGAATAAAATGTTGTGCTGCTTTATAGGTCACCTCCTTTATGTGGCCATCAAGATCCCTGCATGCAATGTGATAAAGAAAACAATGTGAATCATGTGCTATATACAAACATTAACATTCAACACTTCATATACAGATCTCTCTTACAGTGTAAACCTTACGGATGTTTTCACCTTTACATAGTAAATAAAATATTATTTACTGTGTTTATTAAAAACAAACCCTTCAGAAATGATTCACGGTCAGTATCTCATATATTATATGTCATATGCTGTAGGGGGACGTTTCTAAACCTTTTGATCTTTTAAGCTTGTAATCAGATTGTTAGAAGATGATTTTAAGTTAGTTTACAGTTTACTGCTTGAACTCATCTGTGATCTGTCCTGCTTAGTGTTACTATAAGAATTAAGGGAGAACAGAGACACTTAAGTGAAGTTTCTCTCCCAGTGATTTCAACCTAACTTGGGTCTTTGTCTTATTAGGTTTACAGTAAGCTTGCTTTCTAGTGGGTGAAAGAAATTTTGGTAAAACCTACATTTACATTACATTTAAGTTTGTCACAATAAATAAACATAATGAATGTGTCACAAATAATGTTTGTTTTCTGCACTATTCTCTGTTTCATAAAAAAATATTTTATTTATTTTCTCCACATGAGGGTGGGGTTTGAGGAGGTGAGATTGGAGCTCCTCTTCTTGATATTTTTAAATCAATCCGTTAAGTCTTGCTTTTTTGGATGGAGAGACCATGTCTTCAGATAATTCCTGCAAAGAAAGCAAACAGAGATTTAAGACACTAAATAACTTTTTTATCGAATTTGTTTTGCTCAGAGCTCTGATATAAATCTACCTGTGCAGTACAAGGAGCCGAACGCTTAAGACAGCGACGCTGAGGAGGAGAGACGGGAGGAGGCACTTGCTGGATTGGCTGACTGAGATTAGATAAATACATATAAAAGTATTGTGAGAATTGCATCAGCAAACAATTAAAAGATCACTAAAAGATCTAAAACATCATAAAAGATCTCAAATCAAAAACTTAATGTAATATAACAAAGGTTAAGGTTAAAATAAAGACTTACTGAGAAACAGAAGAAGAGTCCACCTCCCCAGCGTCTGCTTTATTTTGCTGTAAATAAAACAATCATAGATTTAATAAATGAAATTCCTAATGAAATTGTCATTAATAATGTTAAGGGCTTTGGTGAAATCTACCTGAGAGGACGTCTGGGCCTGAAGAGGCGTGACCTCATCCAATGGCCCAAACAGTCTGGCCCTTTTTTGCTTTGGCTCCACCTCATCTCTGACTCCATTATTTTGCTGTAATTAAGATTTAATACACGTATATTAAAACAAATTAAAATTAACATTGAGTTCTGCTAAAGGCTTCAGTTTAAATCTACCTGTAGAGGAGATGGAGCCCGACGCTTCCTGGCCGGAGGCAGAGAAGGAGGCGTTTGATCTTGAGGAGGTAAAAGTCTACACATACAAATAAATATACTGTAAGAATGGTTTCTGCTAACATTTAAACAATAAAAAATATGTTTACAGTAAAAGATTTAAAAACAACGTAATACTAGACTGGTTACAGATGAATTTATAGAGACTTTGATAAACTTACTGAGACGACGGAGGCCTTTGGGGCTGAGGAGGCGCAAATGCGGCCGAAAGACCACTGGGAGATGAAGGTCTAAAAACACATTTTAATATATTGTCAAGAACTGTTTCTGTAAACATTTTTGCAAATAAAAAAGGTAAAGTCTAAAACAGACAGACAATGATAAACTTACTGAGCTTTAAGATCGCTTGCTGTTAAGCACAGTTTGGCCTTCTTTGGCGTCGGCTCCACCTCATCTCTGACTCCATTATTTTGCTGTAATCAAGATTTAATACACGTATATTAAAACAAATTGAAATTAACATTAAGTCCAGCTAAAGGCTTCAGTTTAAATCTACCTGTAGAGGAGATGGAGCCCGACGCTTCCTGGACGGAGGCAGAGAAGGAGGCGCAAGAGGAGGTGGAAGTCTACACATACAAATAAAGATACTGTAAGAACTGTTTCTGCTAACATTTGAACAATAAAAAGTTTACTGTACAAGATTTAAAAACACAGCTAAATGTAATACCACACTGGTTACAGATGAATTTAGAGAGACTTTTATAAACTTACTGAAAAGATGAACTGTCCTCAACCTTCATGTCCTCCACAGCGTCTACGTTATTTTGCTGTAAGTAAAACAATTATGTTTAATACATTAACATGAAACTAGTTTTTCATTTATATTGGCACTAATATTGGCACAATCTACCAGAGAGGACGAAGGCGGAGGTTGAGGAGGTGCAACTGCTGCTGGAGGCTGTGGAGCAGGTGCAGGAGGAGGGAAGAAAAGGACCCATGCTGGAGGAGGCGCAACTGCGGCCGACGAACCATGTGAAGGTGAAGGTCTAAAAACACATTTAGTACAATGTTAAAGAACTGTTTCTGCTAACATATGAACAATAAAAAAGTTTACTGTAAAAGATTTAAAAACACAGCTAAAGGTAATACCACACTAGTTACAGATGCATTTAGAAAGACTTTGATAAACTTACTGAGAGAAGGAACTGTCCTCAACCTTCATGTCCTTCAGAGCGTCTGTGATATTTTGCTGTAAATAAAACAATCATGTTTAATATACTTACATACTTTTTCATTTATATTGGCACTAATAATGTTCACAATCTACCAGAGAGGACGGAGGCGGAGGTTGAGGAGGCGCAACCGGAGTTGCCAAGCCATCTGGAGGTGAAGGTCTAAAAACACATTAACAAATATATTGTCAAGAACTTTTTCTGAAAACATTTAAACAATAAAAAAAAACAAAGTTTACTGTAAAAGATTTAAAAACACATCTAAACTTAATACTAGACTGGTTACAGATGAATTTAAAGAGACTTTGATAAACTTACTGAGAAGATGAACCATCAACCTCCATGCCCTCAACAGCGTCAGCGGTATTTTGCTGTAAGTAACACAATCAGAGATTTAAAACATTTACATGAAACTACGTTTTCATTAATATTGACACTAATAATGTTCACAATCTACCTGAGAGGACGGAGGCGGAGGTTGAGGAGGCGCAACCGGAATTGCCAAGCCATCTGGAGGTGAAGGTCTAAAAACACATTAACAAATATCGTTAAGAACTGTTTCTGCAAACATTTAAACAATAAAAAATGTGTTTACTGTACAAGATTTAAAAACACAGCTAAATGTAATACCACACTGGTTACAGATGGATGTAGAGAGACTTTGATAAACTTACTGAGAAGATGAACCGTCTTCAACCTCCATGTCCTCCACAGCGTCTGTGTTGTTTTGCTGTAAATAAAACAATCATGTTTAATACATTTACAACTTTTTCATTAATATTTTCACTGATAATGCTTACAATCTACCTGAGAGGACGGAGGCGCCTGGGGCTGAGGAGGTGCAACTGCAGCTGGAGGCTGTGGAGCAGGTGCAGGTGGAGGGGAGAAGAGGACCCCTGCTGGAGGCTGTGGAGCAGGTACAGGTGGAGGGGAGGAGAGGGCACCTGCTGGAGGCTGTGGAGCAGGTGCAGGTGGAGGGGAGGAGAGGACCCCTGCTGGAGGCTGTGGAGCAGGTGCAGGTGGAGGGGAGGAGAGGACCCCTGCTGGAGGCTGTGGAGCAGGTACAGGTGGAGGGGAGGAGAGGACACCTGCTGGAGGCTGTGGAGCAGGTGCAGGAGGAAGGAAGGAGAGGACCCCTGCTGGAGGCTGTGGAGCAGGTGCAGGTGGAGGGGAGGAGAGGACCACTGCTGGAGGCTGTAGAGCAGGTGGAGAAAAGAAGAGAAGCCCGGGTGGAGGCTCTGGAGCAGGTACCAGGAGGCCCTCGGGTGGAGGCTCTGGAGCAGGTACCAGGAGGCCCTCAGCTTGAGGGTCGCTAGGAGCAGGAGCAGGAGGAGGGGAGGAGAGGACCCCTGCTGGAGGCTGTGGAGCCGGTGCAGGAGGTGGTAAGGGGAGTGCTTTGGCTGGAGGTTGTGGAGCAGGAAAAAAGAGAAGCCCTGGTGGAGGCTCTGGAGCAGGTATTAGGAGGCCCTCAGCTGGAGGGTCAGCAGGAGCAGGAGGAGGGATGACCTCAACTGGTTCATCCTCGTCCAGATCCTCGAGGACCCATGAAGGTAGTTGGCATTTCATGCCAACAAATATCATGGGAAACCTAGGAACACATATGAAAAACTGTGTGCACCATTTCTGCAATGATTTTAGTGCTTAAGCAACTGCTGTTTATTTTTGCATACAGGCAAAACTAACATATTATAACTAAACCTATAAGAAATGGAAGAATATATTTGCCCAAACTGAATACATTAATAAGATTCTCTTTAAGCACGACATCAATCTGAATTGTATGACTTCTAATGTACTGGTTCACTTTTGTTATCATCATTGTTTGACAAATGAAAAGCATTCTTGACAGATGTGGCAGAAGCAAGATCTTCATACCTCTTGATGAACCGGTGGAGATGAATCAATTTTTGGGGCCACTCCTCTTCTTTCCGGAGTCGAAGCATTTCCCTGTCCAGTGTGTTCCTCACCAGACTACATGCCTCCTCCGAGGTCAGGGCAAAGCTGACCAAACTTTGCCCTACCTTGAATCTGCATGGGAGAAAAATTATCATTGTAAACTATCTCGGCTCCCTAACAATCTGATCAGCATTACTTAATCGCTGGAAGTCAAAACACAAAAAATGTTACTGAAACAAAACAACTGAAGATCTGTGAGTCCTTACCGGAATTCTGCGGAAACATATCCGCATCCGGAGAAACGGACCAGATCGAAGACTAAAGTCTCTGCCCTCGCCTTCAGATCTTTAGTCTCCGTGTCCTTGATATTCTCCTAGAAATCACATCATCATCAGTTAGGTTATGTGTAAGTTTCTGTAAAACCCTCTGGTTGGTATTGAAATGTGATGTTTTACTTTTGTGATTACATAATTCATCTCTATAAAAACTCTCTGAAGATGACACAAGCAGACAGAATCTCACCTGATGTGTGCCGGCTGGATTTGTGGGAGGAGGTGTGGACTCCTCACGAGATGCCTTCGGTTCCACCGTAAACCAAAGGTCACTCCACTGCGGAAACCCTTCTGAGAACGAAACAAAGAGGTTAAATGAAACAACTTGATGACAACAAAATGATTTTCAAAAATAAACTAAATCAAGTGCCTCCACACCTTTCACGGGAGCTGCAGGCTTCATTTCTGCCCTGGGGACCACTCGGCCGACCCAAGGCAGAAATGGTGCTGGTTGGATGCTGAGTGGCTCCACGTCACTACAGTCATCCAAAACAGAGGAACTCCTGAAATATCAAAATAATAATTCAGTAAATTAGAGCTAAAATCTTGGAAATGGACAGCTCTGATGTAAGACACATGAGTACAAACATCCATTACAAAGAGTTTTAATGTTGTGTAAGTCTTATGTTACCCTTTGGTGAGAGAGCTGGTGTCATAGCGTGTTCCAGACACAGAAGATAGCTCATGGTGGGATGAAGACTTTGACCCCCCCTCCTCAAAGTCTTCATCCTCATCCATGGCTTTCTCCTCTGGACCTGTAAGTGAAAAGAACAGATACAAATTAAGGATCCCAGCATCATCCTTAAATCCAGCATATCGTCCAGGATTGTCATTCTGAGATTCAGTGTCAGTGTGGTAAAGGACACCAAAACATTCAAAGCTTCAAATAATTGTTATTTTCAGAAAATGTTCATTTATGGTTAATCAATCCTACAAAAACCACATCGACCACACATTAACTGCAAAAAATAATGATCAGTATTCATAAGGGAATAATTAGGGAATCATTCAAAAGTCCTTTGGCTAAAGGTGTCTCTATCTCACACACATTTCACTCAGTGTTTTTTTTTAACATCAGTCACAGATCTTTTTGGACTTATACAGATTACAGGTGAGAATGTATGAACTTACAGGCTTCCTCTGGCACCGCAGGAGTCTGAGGAGCGGCGGCTCCGTCAGATGAACTCACTTCGGATGTCACCGAGTCGTGAGCATCCTCCTTGAAATCACATGATCATCAGTTAACACTCTGGTTGGTATTGAAATGTGATGTTTTACTTTTGAAATTACATAATTCATCTCTATAAAAACTCTCTGAAGGTGACACAAGCAGACAGGATCTCACCTGATATGTGCCGGCTGCCTTGTCGGTTGGAGGTGTGGACACCTCAAATGAAGCATTGTGGTCCACCGTGTCAGAAAGGTCACTCCACAGCGGAGAACCCTCTGAGAACAAAGCAAAGAGGTTAAATGAAACAACTTGATGACAACAAAATGATTTTCACAAATATACTAAATCAAGTCTGTCCACACCTTCCACGGGAGCTGGTAGCTTCATTCCAGCTCTGGGGACCCGGCCGACCCAAGGCAGAGAGAGAGGTGCTGGTTGGATGCTGAGGGCTTCAACCTCCCTACAGATGTCCACAACAGAGGAACTCCTGAAAATATATCAAAGCAATAAGTCAGTAAATTAGAGCTAAAATCTTGGAAATGGACAGCTCTGATATAAGACACATAAGTACAGACATCCATTACAAAGAGTTTTAATGTTGTGTAAGTCTTATGTTACCCTTTGGTGAGAGAGCTGGTGTCATAGCCTGTACCAGACACGGTAGATAGCTCATGGTGGGACGAAGACTCTGACCCCCCCTCCTCAAAGTCTTCATCCTCATCCATGGCTTTCTCCTCTGGACCTGTAAGTGAAAAGAACAGATACGAATTAAGGATCCAAGCGTCATCATTTAATCCAGCATATCGTCCAGGATTGCCATTCTGAGATTCAGTGTCAGTGTGGTAAAGGACAGCAAAACACTTCAAAACTTCAAATAATTGTTATTTTCAGAAAATTTTCATTTATTGTTAATCAATCCTACAAAAACCATATAGACTACATTAACTGCAAAAAGTAATGATCACTATTCATAAGGGAATTATTAAGGAATCATTTAAAAAGTCCTTTGGCTAAAGGTGTCTCTATCTCTCTCTCACACACATTTCACTCAGTTTTTTTTTTGTTTGAACATCAGTCACAGATAATGTTGAACTTATACAGATTACAGGTGAAAATGTATGAACTTACAGGCTTCCTCTGCTGCTGTCGACTCTGGAGGAGGTGGCGTGATCACACCGGACCTCACCGAAGCCTCAGCATCCTGATGCGGACTGCTCGGTTCACCGAGCGCCTCCTCCTGTAAAACAGGTACGGAGGGCTCGATGAACTGAGGAGCAGAAACGGCTCTGCTGATTGAAACAGTGGGCCGATTCTCCTTGATAAACAGGAGAGTCGACCCTTTGTCCAACTCAGCAAGAAACTCGTCTGCTGAAAGACAGCTCCGCGATCCTCGTTCAACAACGATAACGGGACTCATGATAAACACAAAATCCACAAGACAAACAAACACGCAGAACAAACACCACAAAAAAGCACGAAAAACGCTGAAAATAGCCTTGGACTCGAGAAAGTACCAAAACACGCCGAACTGTAAACCCACGAAATAATGAAGGGCGCGCTGACTTATATAGCCTCTGAAACTCGACGTAATAATCACAGCATTGCGGCGTCACCCTTGCGAAAATTAACCATGGTTACTGTAGTAAAACTATGGCAACCACAAAACAGAAACATATATTTTTTAACAAAATATAATATATTTTCATTATAAATATATCTTTTTATAATTACTTTATAAATATAAGTTTTATCGTGAAATGTCTATCTTTCTATATTAGATAAAAAATCTTCAACAATATTCCCTTCAGTTCAAGTCCAAAGTTTAATTTTGCATACAGCCCCCTTCATATATTTTCTTGTAACATTTGAAAAGTAAATGATCACATCTTTTAAAATATTATATTATTTATGCTTAATAATTACACGTCAGTATTTGTTGTACTGCTTGCTATTTGTGTTGACCTTAATAAATAAATAAAACGCCATATATTTTGTCCGGAAAATGGACGTTTATTATTGTATTAGTATGCTTGGTTTTAACTTTAAATAAAAATTGGATTGTTATGAGTTTAAATGTAACATCTTTTGAGGCAAATGTTCGTTTATTAACAGATTCGCATTCATTACAAACTGTGTTAGACATTAACATTTGTTTTTTATCATAGAAAAATCCATTTACAATCTTTAAGTTTAAAATGTTTTGAAATAAATGAGGTAGCAAACATAGAGACAAATATTCAAAGATTTAAACGGGGATCATTGTATATTTCAGTCTGAGCTTTTAAGAAGAATAATTCAAATGTATGTAAAAATTGTCACCAGATATGCATTTAAATAACTGTAAGTGTTATAGATGACATACGTTTAATAATAGTGTACATTACCACCTCATTTAATGCTTGTTTATTATGACTTTCGATTCAAAACATTAAATACTTTACACAAATTAACATTTTAATTTTTTTGTGATAATAAACAGCGCACACACAAAAAAGATTAAAAACACAAAATCGCATGAACAGAATCAATAAGTAACGTTAGATACATTTGTTTTTACATTTCAATATATATATATTTATATTCACATATCTCTAAACCCCGCACTTAATATATAAGTAATTAATTAAAAAAATTACATTAAAACCACAAAAGAAAAGAAGATTGAAATAATAGAAATGATAATAACAACATCAACAATGATAATCATCATAATAAGTAAATAAATAAAGAGGAAGTGTTACTGAACAGTTCATTTGGTGTAACCATAGGCTACATGTTTTCTGTATTTTTTATTTCACAAAAAGAAATAACACATTCCTTTTTATAACCGTCGAAGCCGATGGTGCTATTAGTGGACAGCGCTTGGACATGTGGTGCTTTTGCACTTTTCGGCGACCCGAGTTCGATTCCCGACTCATGGTCATTTGCCGTTTCCATAAGTTACCCCGCTCTCCTCTCTGTCCTCTCCTCTAGCACTGTTTAAATAAAAGGTAAAATGGGCAAAAAGAATAATTATATCCTTAATATTATGTTGGTACATTTTATTTCAGATTACTATTCCTCGTATTTAAACATGAACATTAAGAAATTGAGTAAGTTTGGTGATATTGTCATCTTAAACAGACATCATAGCAGTCTCACATAGCTGCCTGCCTGTAGATTAAGTGACGCCATAGCTTGTATAACCAATCAGAAAAGCGGAACGGGAGCAAAAAGTATTTGCATAAAAGCGGACCTAGTTGGGCACACGCCACACGCTCATGCAGCGCTGCCAACTGCGTCACTGTTATGCAGTATGTGGCAAAAAGGCTGAAGATGTGACAATTAATGATTTAGTAAATATTAATTAGATACATAACTTTAATATTTATTATTTATTACATATAGTTATTAAAATAATTAAATAAATGTTTAATTAAAACGATGTGCTTTGTACATTTACTTAGAAGTTTATCAATAGCTTTTCAGTGTCTACTGTCATTATTAGCATCTATTTCAAGTTTAAGTTGCACAGTTAATAAGAAGTGGTTAAATAATTTATTAACATAATATTGACGCACATCGACATATAATAGGCCGTGGCACAGGGTTTTTCCACAAATGTACAAATCCAGTTTAATCTAAATTAAATATTGTTAAAATTATATCAGCAAGTCTAGTGACAATTATTGATGTTGTTGTAATTTGTGAATTTTTGTTCAAGAAAGGCTTGGTTGACTTCATGCAGCGCTGGAAGAACTGACAGTCAGATGACGTCAAAGTTCCGCGAGAGCGATTCCTCCGTATGATTTCACTACTCGCTCTCGCGGTACTTTGACGTAATTTGGCTGTCGTGACACTTTAAAAATCTTAAAATAAAATCTCACAACACAAAAAGTGTAAAAAACTGAACACAATAATTTAAACGTAACCCGCACCGGCCTGTGGGCGGGCGCATCTATGGGTATCTGTACTTTGTTTATGTTCTGATCTTGTTTTTGCAATCAGGAGTGGATTAAATGATGCAGACGGACCGAATAATATTATTAATATGAATGTTAGTAACGTTACTTACATATCATCTCATATGGTTCTGATAATTTCAAACGAATCCAGGAAACACCAGTAAGGGTCCATCAAAATGCATCCCACGTTAATCCAAAACAATGAAAATTGGGGGAAATTCCCGAACGATCCACCATTGTTTACATGCGCGCTTCCGGTTAGTATGATCGATCATGTTCATCTTCAATTAAATATAAATTCTTATCACTGAAAAGTCATGTCTTCCTGCTCCGTCAATTTCTTCTGAGCAAAATGACACCGGCTTTTTTTGTTTGTCCAATCAGATAAGGTTTGAGAACTTTAAATATCCAGGGAGCGTAATCATTGGGTAAACGGGTTGTCATTTTTTACACCTTAGGTTTTGATTGGACGAAGCCAAAATGCCTAGCCAGAGCCAGAAAGATAGACATACGTGTAATAATATGTACATTTTCACCTCAGTTAATGCTTGTTTATTATGGTTTTCGATTCAAAACATTTAATGCTTTACACAAATTAACATTTTTAAATATTTTTTCTTTTGTGATAATACACAGCGCACACACAAAAAATATAAAAAAAACACAAAATCGCACGAACATAATCAATGAGTAACGTTACATACATTTGTATTTACATTTAAAAAAATAAATAAAAAATACACTTATATTCACATATTTCAAGCTCTACATCCCGCACTTAATTTGCCGTTATAAATAAAAATAAAAAAGCAAAATTATATCTTTAATATTCTTTTTGGTTAATTTTATTTCAAATTACTGTTCCTCGTATTACACATGAACCTTAAAAAATTGAGTAAGTTCTCCTGAACAGACATCATAGCAGTCTCACATAGCTGCCTGCAGAATTAAGTGACGCCATAGCTTGTTAACCAATCAGAAATGAACCAGATGAACCTCATACAATCTCCCATTTGTCCCAAGTTGATTTTCGCCCCCTAGCGGTTGGTGAATGCAGGCAGGTAAACTAAAAAAATGCATTGAACAAGCTGATTAGTTGATGTCTGCTGTATGTTATTATGATTATTCAGTAACAAGATATGAAACAACCAGGATCCTTTTACACATCTTCTTTACAATGCTCTATGCTGGAGCTTAAGTGTTTAATCTATGTATTATTTCTTACATTTAATAAATCAATAAAAGCAAGTGTTACCTTAAAAATTAACAAGGGGAAAGTGTTTTTTGTAAACAATTATAAATGGTGATTTATGAGTAATACCACCACTAAAACAAATTGAATCCTGTAATGGATATTATTGATATGTGATATTAATAATCCCTTAATGATATTGGCACCCGTAGTTTGCTTTACCCGGTACCCACGTTAAGTTTATTTTTATTACTTAAATATAATAAAACAAATGATATACACATTTATAGGTGCCATTTCAAACACATATTCTGGAAATAACATATTTATGGGTAATTCACAACTTACAGCACTTGAATTATATCAAATTTTAATTATGCATCTTTAAACTACAATTTGATCAATATTGAATCTTTTGTCTACTACAACTGAAACGATGCTTCATTACGTCATAACTGTTTCGAAAATCCGATGATTCACCACTAGGGGGAGTGGTGACTCGGACTCAACAAATGACCAGTGTAGGTAAACTCGGGTCAGTTTTATTATTAAAGTTCATAAAACATTCATCCTTCTGACTAATAACACTACTATTTTGTCTACTTTTTTTTAATGACAAAAATGTGCATAATTAAAAAGGGAGTTTATTTTAATGATATGTTTGCCATGATTAAAACTAAAAACACAGTATACACTTTTAATTATGTCTTAATAAAATCAAATAATTAACTTTTCTTAAAAACATATTTTTAGAACAATCTTGCTATTATTTTGTAAAAAGTGTAAAATGTTTGGACAGATCTTGCTGCTTTTACACTATTTTAACCAGCAGGTGTCGCCAGCTGTATGGTGTTTCGAACATTTCGAAACTGAATCAGTTTGCGAAGCAATTGGTTCAATTGATTTAAAGATTCGAAAAGCTTCGTTTCTCCCATCACTAGAAACAGACTCTCATGTCATATTTTTCCCCAAATGGTAATGAAATATGAAATTACACTCTTTGAGCTTTGCAACAATATAGTTTGTCAAGATTATTAGGTTAAGGATAGGGTATTAGAGCTGTATGGAGTCCGACAGTGGATACGTTTGTTGAATATATTTATAAAAAAAAATCTTTATTTGCCGTATGCATTCTGTATGCCGTTTATAAGGAGTAGCCATAATCCATTAAAATCCAAAATGTATTTATTTTAGTTGAAATAAAAAAACAGTACTTTTTATTGTTTTTTTTATTGTAATAACAAAAATAATGTTTCATGCGTGTTGCATATAGCCTATTGCTCCTAGTAAACAACTATAGTTTCTTCAACTAATTGTGGATGTGAAGTTTAAATCATATACTCAAAATAAAAGACAAAAAACTAACTAGTCTCGTTACATTTTAGCAGTGTGTGTTGCAATGCCAGTTGACCCAAATTCTGTTTAAAAATTCTGCAACAGCAGCTGTCATCCTTGTTTATACCGAAACAACGTTTATTTAAGCATTGTCTAAAGCTTCACGGTTAATCAGATAAATGTTGCTCTATTCTTGAACCCAGGTCTAGTGAGTTATGCGAAACTGCCCAGCTGCTCGTGCCAACTTGAACACGTGACCGCACTATTCCCAGTGTTGTCTTTGGTTATATTTAGAACCTGACTAGCTAGAGTTACGACCCAAACCAATGACTACACCGTCTGAATAATTAATTTAAAACTTAATCTTTCAACAAACATAACGCTTACTGGAATTATCAGAGGAATTACATGAATGCTGTGTTGGTGACACCAGGGGAAAAACATGTAATTTGAGCCAATGAGAGTGGTAAGCACGTTAACTCTACACATTAATATTTGTGTTCGATTTTATTTTAAACAATCATATCAGTAAACTAAAATTTAAAGTTTTTAAAAAAATAACAGTCATACTGTGCACAAATTTTCTTTTCCAAGTCTAGTTTGCTCGTGAGATTCAGGGCTGTTTGTCATCATGACGGGGGTCGCAGTCTGCTTCGGTACCGTGAACTCTATCAAAGCACTGTGGGAGACCAAGATAAAGAAAAGTAAAGATGATCTGAGGACAGAGAAAGAGCAGAGAGATCGCATAGCAGTGGGTAGGTACGTGCACTACCGCAATGTGTATGCCAAAATGAAATTACCTTATCAAGAAAATGTGTTTGACTTCGTGTGCCGCTGCAAGAACAGACAGGCAGATGACGTCAAACTACCGCGAGCGCAATTCGAAATTAGACGCGGTACTTTGACGTCATCGTCCACCGTTTTTGCGCCGCTGCATGAAGTCGAACAAACCTAATGCTTCCCATAAATGTCAAAGGTCGTAGACCAAATCAAGTCTACAATATTTTGGCACCAAGCTTGTATGATACGCCCTCATCCTCAAAAAACAAATGTTTAATGTAGGTTGACGGGTGCCTGGGAGGATCGCATAACTTTGGCCAAGCTAAAGGAAAAAATTGTGACTGAGGAAGGACGTGTCATCCTACGTATTGAAAAAGAGGATTGGAAGGTACAACGATTTGTATTTTGTGAGATTTAAAGGGATAGTTCCCTTAAAAATAAAAATGTACAAATTTTGTGTTTGTATCTATTGGCATCCTTCTGCAGACACTTCCTGCGGCTCTGGTCCAGCTCACCCACATCCAAGAATGGCAGTTACACCGAATAGGACTTCAGAAGATCCCGCAGTTCATCTCAACCTTTCAAAATCTCATAGTTTTGGACTTGTCTCGTAATTCAGTCGCAGAGATTCCCAAAGAGATCGGTCGGTATATGACCATAGAATATACGTCTCAACCTTTACATTAAACATAAGTATCCTTTACACATTCTTGTTAATTACAGGTAAATTAACTCGGTTACGAGACCTGTTGTTGAGCTATAACCGAGTAAACTACGTACCGGAGGAAATCGGCTGTTGTGAAAATCTGGAGAAACTAGAACTGGCAATGAATCACGATCTGGATGATCTTCCTGCCGGGGTATCAAAGTTACATGCCTATATATCCCATATATCCTCATTCACATCCCCGCTTGCATTTGTTTAGAAATGTATTCGATTTAATTTCCACAGCTTAGCAATCTAAAGAAGTTGTATCATTTGGATCTCTCCATGAACCAATTTACCACTATTCCGGACTGTGTGGTCAACCTTCCTTCTCTGGAATGGCTAGACATGGGGAGCAACCGATTGGAGACGTTGCCAGATGACATTCACAGGTAAAAACCAAACTTCAGGTCACATTTTTGTAGACGAACCGAGATTCAGTTTAAAGGGACATTCCAGCTCCCCTAGAGTTAAACATTTGATTCTCACCATTTTGGAATCCATTCAGTTGATATCTGGGTCTAGCGCTAGCACTTTTAGCATAGCTTAATCCATTGAGTCTGATTAGACCATTAGCATCGCGCAAAAAATAACCGAAGAGTGATATTACGCATTGCCCGAAAATAGTCCCCTGCCATTAAAAGTAGCCAAGGGGGCTATTTTCGGGCAGTGTGTAATATCACTACGCCTGCTGCAGCCATGTTACAACTGCAAAGTGCTTGATTATTACGCCAGTTTAAGAGTATAGTTCCTAGCCATATCTGCCTAGAAAATCGCAGCTTTTAATTTCCGTCGGTCTAAGTATACGATGTAACTACAGAAGAGTCAAGCTTTAAATAGGAAAAATATCGAAACTCTTTGGTTATTTTTTAGCTCGATGCTAATGGTCTAATCAGATTCAATGGATTATGCTAAGCTATGCTAAAAGTGCTAGCGTCAGACCCGGATATCGGCTGAATGGATTTCAAAACGGTAAGAATCAAATGTTTAACTCTAGGGGAGCTTTTTTTTTTAAGTGGAGTGTCCCTTTAAGACCCGTTATGTCCCATGCATCCAGAATGGAGAAACTTCATACCCTGTGGCTCCCGAGAAATGAACTAGAGTACCTGCCGGACAACATCAGCCGCATGCAAAGCCTAGACACGCTGGTTCTGAGCAAGAATAAACTACGAGACATTCCTCCATTAATGGAGAGCATGAGTAACCTCAGGTTAGCATCACTTCATTTCTGTATATATTGGATTTATTGAAAAATATTTCATCTTTGTTGACCAATAAAAATATTTACAAAAGCGATCTTTTAAGTCTAAGATCTTCATTCATTAAATCAGCAAAATGCTGATTTTCTAAAAACAAATATGAAAATTCTGTGAAAATAAACACTATTAGCAAACTATATTACGAGATTGTGTCTTAAGTTTTTTTTACGTTATTGTGTAGCTTAATTCGATCTTATGACAGGTTTGTGAATTTCCGAGACAACCCTTTGACGTACGACGTGACGCTTCCCGATTTAAACGAAGATGTCGACGAAGAGGAGAACGACAGGGAGATGTTCGGGCGAGAGTTCATGCACTACTACATCCAGGAGTCCCGAAAAAGAGGTTACGCTGTACTCAATATGTATATATAATATAAAACATTGCGTAAATAAAACGGGTATAAAAACAAAAGCCTTCAGACCCTCTTAATGACCAACTCAAATGTGTATTGCAGGATCCCAAACGTTCACGTCAGTGCTAAACATGGCGTTGGATGCTGTGCCAGAGCTAGCGTCATCTTTGTGACTAGCATGCTGGCTACTGTCTGCTGGTTTGTCTTCTTGGCCCGGCCCGTTCTTCTGAACCAACAATGTGAAGTCTATTGTCATCATGTTTTGTTGCTCTTGTTTTGTAGCTCTTAAAATTTTGTGGATGAGCTAAAAAATAAAATTCGAAAATTAAAAATGACAAGTGCCCTGCTTTGCTGATATGTCTGCTTGTTTGTGTCATGTACTTTCTGTATTCTGATTCGATGACGGCACGGCTGTCAGTAACACGTTCTCCAACGATACGTCTCTGCTTGTGTAGTACTTCAAGCTGGATTCGAAACCTCTTTGCTTGAGGTAATACACTCGGCCTTCGTCGATCAAAAGTTTACAAAGTCGTCCGATCTGTTCGCGATCTTCAACCGACATCACACTGCAAGGATGTGAAGAACCATTAGACTAAAAAATAATGATATGCTTAATTAAAGATTCATTGGTTGATTCACCCACCCATTAAGGATATCTGGTATGGCTTCCTCGTTCTTCTCATGTTCATCCTCTGTATTACGGTCACTCGGTTGCTCTGATGTCTTAGAGCCGAATTTCCTCATCCCGCACGTAGCCCAGCTCGACATGCGCTGAAAAGCGGCGAAATCCTCCGGACCGAGACCTCGTTGACTGAAGAACTCTTTTCCAACATAATGTCTCCAATCGCAACGGTGGTGGCAGCACAAAGCAACGGCCAATCCTGACACTACAAGGCCGCCACCGGTGGCTTCGGTTGGAGGAACGGATTTTATGTCGTCATCACCTGCTCCCTGCTGGAGCTTTACACGTTTGGTCGGAGGTTCGTCGTCATCTTTGCACAAGTGGTCGAATAAACATCGAAGGGCAAGATCTGTCAAGGAACACACGTTGTGAAGCGGACTTTGCATTATGGAGTACTGAAAGTTATGGGATGTTTGTCTACCTGTTGCTGCACCACACAGATGCTTCCCAACCCCAACTACAGGAAGTCTTTTATCTGTCAGGAGGGGAACTTGATCTTAAAGATGCCAAAAGAAAATAATGAGTAAGAATAATGTATTTTTTCAATTGTAACATGATGGAAAGTGTACTTACTTAAATCAAGATGCTGAATATCGACCTGCAGCCTTTCAAATGTTGAGTCTGCATTTTTGTGTTTGCCGTCTACCTTAAAAAACACATTGGATGTAAATTAAACCTGACTTCTAAGTGAAAAAATTACCAATTTTGTTCGATTTGAGGAAAAAATTGCTTTAGGTTAATGACATCACACCTTGAAACGAGTACTGGACCGCTCCACGAGTAAAAAGTGGACGTTTTCAGCTTCTTTTAGAGCGATGTGAATCCAGTGAGACAGTTTTCCTTTTCCGGCACCAAACTCTATGTAGCATCTCTCTGGGCTGAGCAATTCCAAAGCTTCCATGTTTCCCAAGATCGAGGCCTGTTAAACAAGATAATACAGGAATCTAAGCACAAACACCATTTATAATGATAGGTATAGTCTGGCAGTCCCAAGTGCGTTACCTGTTGCTTTAGGTGTTTGAAGGCAGAATCTCCATTTTTGGGATCATTTAAAGGTTCATCAAGAGCGGAGTGTGAAAGTGTGCTTTCGACAATCTTGGTGTTCAGCCCTGAGGACAACAGATACATAAAAGTCAATTAAAGTTTGTATTCTAAATGCACCACTGTCCCTATTTATGTCATTAAACCCTTGCTGAATGAATACCTTTCAATGCAGTCTTGAGTTTCACAATCAATTCATCCAGTTCCTCTTTGGTTCGATCAGCGATTGATACCTACATACAGCATTATTATTATTATGTCTAATACCTTAAAGTCATTAAATACAGATATAAAGACAGATCACCTCTTCTATGGTTTCATCTTCACTTCCACACCCAGCATTGATGTCCTTCACATAATAACACTGATGATGACACGAACACATTTTAAATACTTTAGTTAAATATTCAAACACAACAATGATAAAATAATTTGATGTGGTACTTACGGGCTTTGGTTTTTCCTTGGAGTTGCATTTCTTCAGGTGTTTAGCCAAATTATCTTCATATACTGTACTGTTTAAAACAGGTTTTTTGGGAATGACAAAAAAATATATTTAAGTCCATTATATAAATGTATGTGTGCATTTATTCAAATCGGTTGCATCCTTCTGCATGGACGTATTCATTAGATTATAATGCATAACTTAATGCATCTGTTTTTGTACTTCTGTGCAACAGTAACCAAACTTGTGACAGTATTTATATTCTTACTGTTTGGGGTCCAAAGGACATGGTATTCGTTTTTTCTCGGTCTCTTCGCCCTATATGAAAAAAAAATATGAATATTTAAACAAGTTTTATTTGTTTGACTATTATTATGTATGAGGTAACTTATGCATAGCAAACAGGTACGAATTGACACCGTAATGTATTTTCTTTTGCAAACATACAGCATTGGCATGTTCCCCGCATAAGGTCTTTCCTTTCCCAACAATCATTTTGCAGTATCGTTTCTTTTTAGTGACATAAAAAGCACATCGTCCAGGTAAAGGTGCTGACACGCCGTCTGGTTTGGATGCCTCCATACTGACGAGCCGAATGAATAACTTCCGCAAGGAATTTCAAAATAAGAGACCTGTAAAGTGGAGAGTAAAAATAGCAAATGAACTGAAAAAATATTAATAAACTCAAAGCAGTTAAAAATAACTCCTCACACAAAGTTATACAAATATAATATTATAAACATAAAAATCGATTGTATATAAATATAAAACAATTTGGTGGTACCATGTACAAAAAGCTATGCTGGTTAACGTGTTGTTTTTATGTATTAATTTGAAAAGTTAAGCATGATCTTTTTATATTGAACTTTTTTAATTATTTTACTTTTTAATTAGTTTTTTTATCTATTTTTTATTACCATTGTGTTAGTAAAAATTGACATTTGAGAACATAGTATTATACAATAATAAGAACAAACATTCTGTTATGAGGGATTTACAATAATAAAAAAATTATAAAAACTTGCTGTTAACGTGACCATATCTATGAACGTGACTGTTTCCAAACCGGAAGTAAGTCGTCATCATACGTGTTGTCGGTCAGCTGGTCATTTACATACTGCGGAATGATGTTAGTTTGTATTTGTGTGGATTTCACTGAGCACTCGTGGAATTTATGTGTGGTTACACAACAGATGTTTGGATAATAAACGTACTTTGCATTGTTAGAAAAAACTCACGTGCGTGTTGCATATACAGGAAGTGTTAAAACATCACATGCTTTTAAAAATCTATAATACGGAATTTCTTTACTGAAACTGAGGGACTTCGGATAAGGAATGGCACTGTGTTTCTTGGATCCTCATGTCATGTGATTACGGGAAATCGGCAAGTATTTTTTTTTACAAAGTTTAAACGAAGTTTGCCACTGAATGCTAATGAATTTAAACTGTTAGGGTTGGGTTAGAAGAATTCAAAATATAAAAAGGATAGAATATTAATAAAATATTTTGACTAGTTTTATTAAAATTATTATATTATTCTATTTTATTCTAATGTAATTTATTCAGTTTCTATACTGTATTGTATCATTCTCAAATAGATATCTTGTTATCTGTGACTGCAGCTCATTTCAAAGTCTCATGAAAGGTGAGAATTGATAAATCCTCACCCTGAGGTTCAGATCATCAATACTGTGACCTAAATCAACTAAAACAGTGTATAGACACATTGATTTTTATTTTACAATGGGAAATGTTGCTTTTCTCTGAGAATTTCTACAGCAAAGATCCCTACCAGATTATTGTTATATTAAGCGATCAGATTCAATCAGGTTTATCAAGTTGAACCATCCTGATGTTACAGTTTGTATTAGTTTGCTTGTAAGGTTTTAAAAAAAACACATTATGGTGAAATTGTTTTTTACATAATCTTTGCTGAAAAATCTTTGTACTTTATAAGTCCCCAGGAAATGAATATTTTTTTGGCTTTAGTGTGAATATTTTAGCCTTAAGGATATCTATATATTAGTGTACTACAAAACACTGACAAAATTCACATTTTGAGGATATAAGCATTTAGAAGTCTCTCACATCCGCCAATACGGATCAACAATTTTTTTTTACGTCAGTGCCCAACTGTTATAGGCGTGTATAAAACACTGCACCTTCAGATTTGGGTGGGATAACTTGTTCTTTTCAGGAAATGATTGACATCTACATTTTCTCTCCATTTAAAGTTATTATTTTTAGAATTTGATGTATACATTTAATCAGGTTGTCTTGAACGCATGTTGCAGATCTGTTTCAAATGTTTACCTTTACATGACACCAGTTTGACAGATAGCGTTTTGTTATAGCATCATAGAATTGACGTTTAGGATATGCGGCCAGCAATTAAAAATAGCATTGGAACAACATAAGATACTTCCAGATTTGTTACGACTTGTCAGAGCAGAATGTTTTAAGAGATTTTTTTGCGTTGCTTTTTTAATTAATTTCTGGTCTGGACCTGTTTAGGTCTTACAGATGCATCCTTCAACTTCTTTTCTGGGTATTGACCTACATTTCACACAAAGACGGCTTTATGTGATGGTGTACAGCTAATGTAGTTCAATGCGATTGCTGTGTTAAAATGCTGCTGTTAAAGGGATAGTTCACCCAAAAATGAAATTGGTAATATCATTGCGCCTCATGCAGACATGGTACCGCAGAAAAACACCTTGATTATTACACCAGAATGAGAGTATAGTTCCTAGCCATATCTGCCTAGAAAATCAACAACAATGGACCGAATAGCTTTTCTCACGTCTTTCTCCGCTTCCATTTACTGAACTACAACTCAAACTTACGCACGACCTCAACGTCATCGTTCTTAGCCACCCCCCTCTGTTCGCTGATTGGACCTGCAGATTTTTGCAGGAGAAAACAAAACTCTACATAGCAGACCCAGACGTAGTACTGAAGCGAAATGAAAATTAAGCAAAGCACGTAGGAGGGCGGAGCCAGGCTAATTTAAAATGGCTTTCACTTTGAAGAAAAAATGGAGCAAAAACATTGATGACTGTACATGCACTACACAGATTTATTCAATCAAACCTATATTTTGTATGTGTCTCAATATTTCACCTTGTAATGTTTTTTTACTTTGTTCACAAAGCCATGGAGGAGCTGGATCCAGAGGAGCTTTTCCTCAAGGATGCCAGGAACGGGAACTTAGAGGGTATCCAAAGGCTTTTGATGTCCAAAATAAAAGAAGAGACCAAAATCGACATCAATTGCAAAGGTAGGAGACGCAGTTTGCCTTAATATTCTTAAATTTTTGCTTGATTATGTGCATATTATTTTGCACTGTGCTCTAAATAATAAAGCTTAAAGTTTATGTAACTGTAATTTCTTGTGTTCAAATTGTTTTAGGCAAGAGCAAATCTAACCATGGTTGGACGCCTCTCCATCTCGCCTGTTATTTTGGACACAAAGATGTTGTCGAGGTGTTATTGAAGGTAACGACGTGTTCCCGAAGGTCAGCTAACAGACCATTGCCCGTGCAATGCCAAGATCGTGGGTTCAATTTCTATGCATAGTTTTGCATAGCTTTGGATAACAGCATCTGCTAAATGCATGATTGTATGTACTGATAATCTAAGGGTTTCTTTATCATCACACTGCAAAAAAATGATTTTCAAGAAAACAATTTCTTAGTATTTTTGTCTTGTTTTCTGTAAAAATATCTAAAAATTCTTAAAAGTGACATAGAATGATTGAACGGAGTATTTATCCTTATTCTGTGATGTGACATGTAGACAAAACATTTTTTGTTTGGGTCTGTAATGCCTTAGAAGCTTCCTAAAAACCTCTCTGAGATAGCTCTATAAGGGTGGGGGATTTTAAACAAGTGGTTTTGCACCTATTTGGCTCCCCCTACTGGCTAAACTTGCAATCTCATTACTGATTGGCTGACTTTGCTGCCACTCAAAAAATTTAGCCAATTATTTTAAAGTGGAGGGGCAGTTAGATGCCTGTGATGTCATAAGCATCAGTTTTTCAGATTGGGTCGTTTTCTGGCTGACATTTCTAAAAGAGGAATTTCTATGAGACTGAGATGTTTAGCATGTCTAGCACTTTTTGTATGTTTGTGAATGCAGGTAGACTACCATTATTCAACAAAGACAAGGTAAAAATGGTTTTTCATTCTCTGTCCCCTTTAAATTAAGATGTATTTTCTTGATGAGCAAAGCGACCCAAGAAAATAAGTCTAGTTTTTAGACCAAAAATGTCAAATTTAAGTGATTTTGTGCATAAAACAAGCAAATAAATCTGCCAATGGGCTAAGCTATTTTTTTTTAATTTAGTGTTTAAGAAAAATTTTCAAGATTTTTTGCTTACCCCATTGGCAGATTTTTTTGCTTGTTTTATGCACAAAATCACTTAAATTTGATATTTTTGGTCTAAAAACTAGACTTATTTTCTAAGGCCGTTTTGCATATCAAGAAAAAGCATCTTAATTAAGGTATTTTTAGATAGTATTTTTGTCTTTTTTTTTAGGTAAAAATAATTTTAAAAAGTCTTTTTTTGCAGTGCACTATGTTAATTTTCCCATTTGTGTGTTTTATGAGGATCGTTCTTCTTTTACACCAAGTGTGGGTTGCAAATGATTCAATATTTGCCTCTTTATGCTTCCAATAGGCTGGAGCCGATGCAAATTTGCCAAATAACGTTGGAGACACCCCTCTTCACAAAGCGGCATTTACTGGGAGAAAGGTATTACCTTTATTAAGTTTCTTTTTGCACAACATACATAATATATTGAATACAAAATTTCCTACGTAATGTAAAGAACATTCTGTGAAAATATATCCTTGATATCTTTAACTCATTCCTGCCAGCCATTTTTTTTAAATTTGCCCACCAGCATTTTTGTGATTTTTTTTTTCAAAAGTTTCTTTTAAAAATATATAAACATACAAATATATCAAATGAAAGAACAGACCCACTGCTTTCAAACAAACAAACAAGATCCAAAAAGGGAAAAAAAAGTTTTATCCTATCTATATTTTTTTCTCTGCTTCTAAACTCTTATATACGGGGACATGGAGAAAAAATTAAATAAAGTTTAAACTATCGCATGCGCACGTAAAACTATCGCATGCGCATGTGAAGCGAAAGTTTCAGAGGAAACTAAACCTTTAAAAAAAATCTATTTTATTCTAGGTAGGGGGGGGGGGGGCTCGGTATAAATATTGGCATTTTTCTTTAAATATATATATATATATATATATATATATATATATATATATATATATATATATATATATATATATATATATATATATATATATATATATATATATATATATATATATATATATATATATATTTAGCAAAAAGCTGAAATAATTGAATTTTTTGAAGGAATTTTGTTGGAGATCGGATTCAGAACGATTATCAAAACACACACAGAGTTTAAAATTAGTAAAAATGCAGATTAACATAAAAATTCACTTTAGGAACACTTTTTTTATGCAAATGCTTTCTCTTAATTGACGAGATAACTCGTCAATGGCGGGGAAAGAGTTAATATTGACTGGGTAAGGTCATATTAAAGCCGGAGTGCACAATGTTTGAAAAACGCTTTGGAAAAGGGAGTCGGGCCTATCAAAAGAAGGTCCAGATTCTATTGGGGTAGGGGTGTGTTTTTTTAGATGATTTTAAATATCAACATTGGCTTTCAAACATTGTGCACTCCGCCTATAAAGATTGAAATCGATGTAAAATCAAGTCAAACTTTGTTCCATCATCTCAAATGTATATTTTGAGATTTTAACTTGGATTTCACAGACAGGGTCACTCACAAATGCTCCCTAAAATGGGAATGAATCATTAATAAATGCTGAAAAGTAATTGAATACTGCTGCTGATGTTTTCTGTGTTGTTTAGGAGGTTGTAATGCTGCTTCTTCGGCACGACGCCTGTGCTTCTGTCATCAATGGCAATGCAGAGATTCCTAAAGACGTCACCCAGAGCGCTGAGATCAGAAGCATGTTAGAGGGTAAGTAAACGTCAAAATTAATTAAAAGACAAAATATTACCATTGATAAACATCCCTTAAACACAAAAAAACAAATCATGAATGTAAAAAACATAACAATAACATCTTTAAATGGTAAATCCCTGTATATTTACAGCTTTTATCAGTTAAAATCATCTGATAACTGTTCACTTGTTACTTACTAGCTGCGGGAAGAACCGAGGAGAGGATTCTAGAGGAGCAGTTGTTAGACGCCGCTCGGGAAGGAACCGTAACTACCCTCACCAGACTGGTAACCATGTCATGAACAACTTAACAACCTTAAAAGTCTTCATCATTAACCCCGTATATCTGTCATATTGACTATAAATATTCCTGTGATTCCAGTTAAACATGAAGAAACCCCCCAATATAAACTGCAGAGATCTGCTAGGCAACACACCGCTGCACTGCGCTGCTTACAGGGGACAGAAAGAGTGCGCCATTAAACTTCTGCAGCTCCGGGCCGACCCGTATATCAAAAACAATAACGGTAATCGGCATTGGTCGAATTGAACCATTTTGTTGTTTATTTTGCTTTCAGTATTCGTTTTATAGGTTTAGATCTATTAACGTACTGCTCTTATTTTTGTTCTTCCAGTCATATGTAAAATACTTTTTCCTGATAAGATTTTATTTATATAATATCATATATTTATTATCCTAGTCCCAGACTAAAATGCATGTTTGATCCGTCTTAATTTAAAAACACCTTGCACTGACATTTCTTAACATACATCTGTGCCATTGTTTTGTCTAAATATGCACACCAGTATTGTGTTTTGTAAGATTTGTTTGTAAGGACTACTTAAATAATAAGGCGTAGTCCCGGATTATTCTAAACCCTGTCTGGGAAACCGCCCCGTAATGACTAATACGCGATGTTGACAATTGTATTTGAAACTCTTGTTTTCAGATCAGACTGTGTTTGACTTGGCTAGTGATGCAGAGTTGAAGCAGATCATTACAAGCAACATTATGAAAGTAGGTTTGTTATTATAATGCAAACATACTGTCACACACTGCAAAAATTGCCTTTCTTAATTAGTATTTTTGTCTTGTTTTCAGTAAAAATATTAAAAAAATCTTAAATCAAGATGTATTTTCTTGATGAGCAAAATGAATGAAATCTGCCAATGTAAAATGTGATTCAAGAAAATGTTCTTATTCCATTGGCAATTTTTTTTTGCTTGTTTTAACCATACATTTGTGTAAAATGTTATATTTTTTGTCTTAAAACTAGACTTAGAGTTTGCTAGGTAATTTTGCTCATCAAGAAAATACTATAATAATATTTATACTGAAAACCAGACAAAAATACTAAGAAAGTCATTTATTGCAGTGCAAATAAATCAAATACACTGCAAAAAAGGATTTTCAAAAAAAAAATTCTTAGTATTTTTGTCTTGTTTTCAGTAAAATATCTAATTTTCTTGATGAGGAAAACGACCCAAGAAAAAATATAAAGTTTTTTTTTTTAAACAAAAGATATCAAATTTAAGTGATTTTGTGCATAAAACAAGCAAAAAATCTGCCATTGGGTAAGCAAAAAAATCTTGAAAATGTTTTCTTCAACACTAAATTCAAGAAAAAATTGTAAGATTTTTTTGCTTAACCCATTAGCAGATTTTTTTGCTTGTTTTATTCACAAAATCACTTAAATTTGATATTTTAAGAACTTTTAGATATTTTTACTGAAAACAAGACAAAAATACTAAGATTTTTTTCTTGAAAATTATTTTTTGCAGTGTACCATTTCAGCCCTGATGCAATGCATTGTTCCCTATCCTTAATGATTTTTGACTCATGAATCCCTTGCTCGTAAACAGATCAACACTTCATTAATGTGAATTTTTTACATTTTTCTGTAAATTTGTCTACAATTTCCACTGGTTTTACAGGGCATTACACGACGTGTCGAAACATTTGAGGGAACTCTTTACAAGGTAAGTTTGATGTTTATCAAAACTATCCCAACCATCTTTAGTAATTAACGTTGTATTATATAGTAGTATGGTATTAAATAGTGTGTATATCAGTGGCGAGGCTACATAAGGGCCAGGGTGGCACTATTTAATTAAAATCTATTTTATCTATTTATCATATCTTCTTTATCCTAATTCAGAGTTCGAGGTTTTTTGGATGGCGCTCACATTGGGTGGTTCTTCAAGATGGGGTCTTATCATGGTACCCTAAACAGTGAGCATCCATCTTTAAAATGTTAATTTTGTGTATAAAATAAAGACTTGGTGCTTGGCTTTTTTTTGACAAGGGCTAACAAAAAACACACAACCAGAACCATCTTATACAATACAATACAATCTATATTTGTAAAGCACATTTACAAAAGCAGAGTCCGACCAAAGTGCTGTACACAAGAACTAATATATATAAAAGTTAAAAAGCTTAAGATTTTATATTATAGGTGCCATAGAATAAAAACTCTATCTTTGTTTCCTCATCCTTATGTAAACTAGTGCATGCAAAAGACCAGGCCAATCTCAACATAACAGTCGAAATCTATGCCTCAACATCTTTACTAATGTGAGCTACGGGCATGAGCCGCAGAGCCAATCAAAGCAGAGCTCAACATTATTATTGATGTCCCTTCCAAATAGGGCAAAATAGACCATTTCATTCAAAGGACAAATCAATTGTTAATAAAGTTACATACCTTCTATGTAAATATCAAAAAACAATTTAACATTATTTCAAAGCATTCTTTGGCACCTTTAAATAAAGGAAAATATAAAGATAGTGAGATGTTTCTTGAAGTGAGGTATACATCTCAGTTGTAATTATTCGTCTTGTCTTCTTGTTACCCAAGGTCAGATGCTGATTCAAATACACGAAGGCAAGGTTGCAAACCTTTAACGCAGGCTCAGTGCATGGTGAGATTCATGTGATGATTTATCACAAACGAATAAGATGCTGGGTCATGTGTCACGGTAGGAATTTCTAACATGACCTGCCAAACTCCTTTTTCATTTTTCAGATCAACGCGACAGATAACTGCTATTTCACAGTCAAATGCTTTGACGACAGCATTCACCATTTTAAAGTATCACCCAAGAATGACCCTGAAGTCACCAGAAAGGTGAGATTCCTTTGCACACCAGACAAATTAACACCCAAATGGGGGTATATCTCAGCTTTTATATAATCTAAAATGTTAAAATGTAAATGTTGACTGGCTAGTAACTTTAGAAAACCACTAGGCACTGTGGCTGGTGTGCAAAAAAGTCAATGTCAAGCCCTGTTAACAACACATGTTTCTATGTGACCCATTTAGTAATATATAACTATAACATTTTGTGTGTTATGTTTTATAAGAAATGGTTGGAGGCCATAGAGAAACATTCAGCATTTAGCACACATTACTGCTCGCAAGACTCGGACAGCGAGGAAGAAGAGGATCGCGGCATGCCTTTGGGCGAACTGTCCGAATCGTTGCAGGTGAAAGGTCTTCCTGTTTTGGTGGTGTATCTGTATCTTCATGATCACATCAGCTGTCTAAATGCATGTGATGGCTCTTTCTTCCTTGTGTATGATGTTAAGCAACTCTCTATCTGAAAGCATCGTCATGTGACAACACTATCTATCAGTTCAAATATGAGGCTTAGATGAGGTTTCCTGCCTGCAGTGCAAAAAATGACTTTCTTACTTAGTATTTTTGTCTTGTTTTCAGTCAAAATATCTTAAAATTCTTAAATTAAGATGTATTTTCTTGATGCGCAAAATGACAGAAAATAAGTCTTGCTTTAAGAAAAAAAAATATAAACTTTAAGTAAAATAGTGTTTAAAACAAGCAAAAAAAATCTGCCAATGTAATAAGAAACATTTTCTTGAAATACACAGCTAAAAATGATTTTTAAGAAAAAAATCTTAGTATTTTTGTCTTGTTTTCAGTAAAAATATCAAAAAATTATTAAATCTAGAAGCTTTTTCTGGATGAGCAGAACGACCCAAGAAAATAAGTGAATTTAAGTGAATTTGTGCATAAAACAAGCAAAAAAATCTGCCAATGGGGTAAGCAGAAAAATATTGAACATTTTTATTAAACACTAAATTCAAGAAAAATGTGCTTACCCCATTGGCAGATTTTTTTGCTTGTTTTATGCACAAAATCACTTAAATTTGATATTTTGGGTCTAAAAACTAGACTTATTTTCTTGGGTGGTTTTGTTTATCAAGAAAACACATCTTAATTTAAGAATTTTTTGATATTTTTTACTGAAAACAAGACAAAAAATACTAAGTAAGAAAGTCATTTTTTGCAGTGTGTACAACTTGCTGTTTTATAAAGTTGCTTGTGTTTATTTCTGCAGTATAAGGAAAAGGACTTCCTTTTTCTTTGTAACCACAGGAAGTGGTATCGTTGACTAACCTTTACTCATTTAAACTTTCTCCGTCTCTTTTTTTCCCCTCTTTGTCACGCAGCGGGCCGAGTCCAGTCATCAAAAGTTGGAGACGGAGATGTTGACTCTCCTGTCCATGGTGAAAGAGGACGGACTTGCCGAACGTGAGACCCTTCGAACTTTAATTGTCCCATCTGATTGGCTAAACCCCATACGCCTTGAGTTTCAAAGCTACGTATTTTTGTTTTCTCCCAGGGTTTCCTTCTGCGATTGTTCAGAAGCTAAAAGAGGTCTGTGAAGCCTCCAATGAAACCTGCTCCTCATTGCAACAGTGTATGGGGCTTTTTTCCAAACAGGAAGGGGTATGTGAGACATTTCACTGCAAGGACAATCATTGCTTTAAACCATATTTGAGGACATTATTCAAATTGCCTGCTAAAATTATTTTTAAGTGCATTACAAATGATCCCCCTTGGGGATCGAACCCATGACCTTCTGTGCTGCTAATGCAATGCTTTACCGATTAAGCCACGAGATTCGGGTAAGGGCATTAATATCTGCTTTTGTCAGATTATATTCAGGCATTGATCATTAGAGCACCTGTATTAAAAAGCACTTGCAACGGCAAGGTCACAGGTTCGAATCCCAGGGAATGCATGGCTTTGGATAAAACCTCGGTAAACTTCTCTCCAGGCACGCAGTTTGAAACTGGAGCATGAGGTGGAGAAGAATGAAATCCTGTCGGAGGCTTTGCAGACCCTGGCCACAGAACATCACGAGTTGGAGCAGTCGCTGGTCAAAGCATCATCTCCACGCAACGCTCTCAGCGAAGACGAGTTTTACGATGCTCTGTCTGGTCAGTCATAGCTAATGCTTGAGAGTAAAGAGAATGGCATGAAGAATAAATAAAGAAAATTTCGGTCGATGCAGACTTTTCCTGAGCACTTTAGGGTGCCATTTGGGACAGGGCCTTTGTCTATTGATGTCAAATAACATCAGACTGACATTTAATGCAAAATAATGCCCCGAAGGCTCAAATTATAAATCATTATTATAAGCTTATCGATGTGAATCAGGGTAAAATAAGGAGACCAAAAGATATGATTTGCAGCTTTACGTTAAATATGCATTAATAGGAGGATTATATCATGATTTTATGCTCTGTCTTCACATAAAAAAAAGAAGAGCCCATCCATGCTGCATTAACAGTTACTTATATAAGATCTTAAATTGCTTGTTTATCTTCAGAAGTGTTTTATAAGAGCAAGACACCTTATTCATGTGTCCAGTCACTTCCGACTACCTGCCTCCATTAAACGCCACCTGATCCCTGGCTCGGGTTTCCTCTAGGAACCTGTTGCCGTCGGCTACACATTGTCAATGTCAACCATGTGTGTTTGTTCTCGGTTGTCACAGATTCAGACTCGGAGCCTGTGGTGAGCGGATTTGAGACGGCCGGTAACTCGTACGAAGACGAGGAGGGCGGCAAGCTCCACCGCAGCTTCCGAAGTCGTCTTGACCGCAGGATGTCCCGGGAAGACCGCCGTGGTGGTGGTATTGAGAAGGAAAATGATGATGATGAAGGGTCAAGGGTTAATGGAATGAGGAAACACAGGTGGGGAAATTGTGTGATTTGTAAATTTAAGAAAATAAAAATACTTAATAGTCAAATTAAAAACTAAATGCTTTTTATGAATGATAGCTAAATATTTTTAAGGCTAAGGTTGGGTAAGAGAATGAACTAGAACGTCTTGTTTACAAAGTTTAGCCACTTAAGTTTAGTCTTATTTAAATCCAGTTAAATGAACGTTTAAAAATGAAGTATAAAACAAATATTCAAATATAGCGTTTTTAGTTATTTACTATTTGTAACTTCTCTTATCTTGTGTTTGTTTTGTTTGTGGTAAATAATTTAGCGAGTCGAGGCCAGAAGAGGTGCACATAATGAAACCGTAAAAGATTGATGAGATAGTCGAGTTTAACGTTGTAATTTGAACTTTTAAGGCTCGGCACGTTGACTGACGGCTCTTGATGGACAGTTGACTGGCTTTGCATCTGATGCTAGAGATTTTTTTTAAATTGAATGCTTTGAAAACTTTGTTTTGTACAATTGTATGCAAAAAATACATACAATAAAAAATATCTTAACTAGTCAACCAATTGATTTTGTTTTTAGTTTATCACAATATTTGGTTTCTCCATCTCTTACTATATAACATGCTTGGAGAATACCATGTTACCCTGCGTCACGTTTCTCAATGACTATGTTTAGCATGTGCGATAAAAAAAAGTGTAGGTTTCAGTGTCTGAAATTGATCGGACTTTGGCCCTGCTTTGCTAAATAAGATATTAAGCTTCTGTTACCTGACTGATCACACCGGTTTAGATGTGTTTCATCTGTGTGTCACACACATAGATACAACTGCACAGACACATTTCTGTTTTGTTAAAAAGGTTTATTAATGTAAACAGACCAACTTGTTTGTAATTTAAAATGTCGACATGGTTCAGCTCATTTGATGGCATGTTCTGTTGTTATTTATGCACAGGAGTAGTTTGCCAGCACCCATGTTTTCCAGAAATGACTTCAGTATCTGGAGCATACTGAGGAAGTGCATTGGGATGGTGAGATACTTTTTTTTACTTTGTTAAACTTCGCTTGTATATAACTTAAACCTGAGGTTATGAAGTGGGTCATTATTTGTAGCTGGTAAATGTTGGTGCATGAAACAAAACAGGAAGTTGATTTGCAGTCACTTTTTTATCAAATAAATAGAATGTCTGTAAATCAAAGCTGTTTGTGTAAGCTCATGGCTCACACAGGCCTTTTTAAAATACAGCCATCATTAGTTTATGTTGGATGAGTAGTGATTATTGACCTCTCTCTCTCTTTCTCACTCTTTTACTCACTTTGTCATTTACTCTCACTTACTCACTTTTATTTTCACACAATTCAATACATTTTTTCATTCTGTCACTGTCTCCCTCTCTTTTACTTTCTCACTTACTGTCTTTTACTAACTCTCACTCACGGTCTCCACTTTCATGGTCTCACTTATTGTTTCTCTCACTCTTTCTCTTTCTCTGACTCACTATGAAGCTCACTCACTCTTCTCTCACTCACTGTGTCACTTGCTCTATTTCTCATACTTTCCCACTCACTATTTCACTTGCTCTATCTCTCACTCTTTCTCACTATCTTACTCACTATGTCACTCGCTCTATCTCTCTCTTTCTCACTCACTATGTTACTCACTCTATCTCTCTCTTTCTCACTCACTATGTCCCTTGCTCTATCTCTCACTCTTTCTCACTATCTTACTCACTATGTCACTCACTCTATCTCACTCTTTCTCACTCACTATGTTACTCACTCTATCTCTCACTCTCTCATTTACTGTGTCACTTGCTCTATTTCTCACACTTTCCCACTCACTATTTCACTTGCTCTATCTCTCACTCTTTCTCACTCACTATGTCACCCACTCTATCTCTCACTCTCTCATTTACTGTGTCACTTGCTCTATTTCTCACACTTTCCCACGCACTATGTCACCCACTCTATCTCTCATTCTTTCTCACTCACTATGTCACTCGCTCTATCTCTCTCTTTCTCACTCACTATGGTACTCACTCTATCTCTCACTCTCTCATTTACTGTGTCACTTGCTCTATTTCTCACACTTTCCCACTCACTATGTCACCCACTCTATCTCTCATTCTTTCTCACTCACTATGTCACTTGCTCTATCTCTCACTCTTTCTCACTATCTTACTCACTATGTCACTCGCTCTATCTCTCTCTTTCTCACTCTCTATGTTACTCACTCTATCTCTCACTCTCTCATTTACTGTGTCACTTGCTCTATTTCTCACTCTTTCTCACTCACCTTGTCTCTCACTCTTTCTCTCACTCACTGCGTCCCTTGCTCTATCTCTCACTATCTTACTCACTATGCCACCCACTCTGTCTCTCACTTTTTCACTCACTGTGTCACTTGCTCTATCTCTCACTCTTTCTCACTCACTATTTCACTTGCTCTATCTCTCACTCTTTCTCACTCTATGTTACTCTCTCTATCTCTCACTCTCTCATTTACTTTGTTACTTGCTCTATTTCTCACACTTTCCCACTCACCATTTCACTTGGTCTATCTCTCACTCTTTCTCACTCTATGTTACTCACTTTTTCTCTCACTCACAATGTCACTTGCTCTATCTCTCACCCTTTCTCACTATCTTACTCACTATGTCACTCGCTCTATCTCTCTCTTTCTCACTCACTGTGTTACTCACTCTATCTCTCTCTTTCTCACTCACTATGTCCCTTGCTCTATATCTCACTCTTTCTCACTATCTTACTCACTATGTCACTCGCTCTCTCACTCTTTCTCACTCACTATGTTACTCACTCTATCTCTCACTCTCTCATTTACTGTGTCACTTGCTCTATTTCTCACACTTTCCCACTCACTATTTCACTTGCTCTATCTCTCACTCTTTCTCACTCACTATGTCACCCACTCTATCTCTCACTCTCTCATTTACTGTGTCACTTGCTCTATTTCTCACTCTTTCTCACTCACCTTGTCCCTCACTCTTTCTCTCACTCACTATGTCCCTTGCTCTATCTCTCACTCTTTCTCACTATGTTACTCACTATGTCACTCGCTCTATCTATCTCTCTCTTTCTCACTCACTATGTCACTTGCTCTATCTCTCACTCTTTCTCACTTACTCACTCACTCACAATGTCACTTGCTCCATCTCTCACTCTTTCTCACTATCTTACTCACTATGTCACCCACTCTGTCTCTCACTTTCTCTCTCCCTCAATATGTCACTCGCTCTGTCTCTAACTCTTTCTTACTCACTATGTCACTTGCTCTTTCTCCACTCTTTCTCACTCACTATGTCACTCGCTCTGTCTCTAACTCTTTCTCAATCACTGTCACTCATTCTATGTCCCTCATACATATTAATTGTCACTCTCTTTATCTCACATTCACTCTGTCATTCTCACTCTCTTCATCAATTTCAATTCAATTCAATTGAAAGAACTTTATCGGCATGATTGTGTCACTTACAATATTGCCAAAGCATTATACATAAAACAAGAAACATACAATAACACAATCGTAACAAACATTAAGGTGCAATTAAGCTAAGGTGCTGGGTGATGGATGAAGTACTACTGCAAATAAAATAAAATAGAATCAGAGGATATTTACAATATAAAGTAGACTTTGAAATATAAACATTTGAAGTAGCACATGAGAGGTAAAAAACACTGCACAAGATCAGAGCTGTAGATTATTTCTGATGGTGTGTAACTGATAAACTTTATCTCTCTCTCTCTTTTAGGAGCTGTCTAAGATCACCATGCCCGTCATTTTTAATGAGCCGCTGAGTTTCTTGCAGAGGCTTACTGAATATATGGAGCACACGTATCTCATTCACCAGGCTAATGAATCAAATGATTCTATTGAGAGAATGAAGGTACATTTAATTCTCACTGTTATAATATTTATTACTGTAGCATATATACATATATATATATATATACAAAATTATTGTGTGATATGGCTTATATTATTACAATACCATAATATATGGGGTTTCAGTAGCCAATTAACCTGATAGAAGAGCTACATATCCCACACAGATGATATATATTTATACTATTATGTCTATTTTGTATAGGTATTTCAAAGTCTATGTAGCTGTCTACATAATAGCGTTTCTAGCTTACACATTTAAATAGTGTTTACATCATCAAATGTACATTGTCAAACTAAATCAATGTGTTTAGATCCATCTGTGCTTTTCTCCAGAGTGTGGCAGCGTTTGCCGTCTCAGCCGTGGCGTCTCAGTGGGACAGGACGGGAAAACCCTTCAACCCACTGCTAGGAGAAACATACGAGCTAGTAAGGTGAGACATTTTCCTCTCTGTCATAAAAATACATGAAAATATATTCTTAAGTTCATCTCAATGGCGTTTTCTCCAGGGATGATCTCGATTTTCGGTTAATATCAGAACAAGTGAGTCACCATCCGCCTGTCAGTGCCTTCCACGCCGAGGGTTTGCAGAAGGATTTCGTTTTCCACGGTTCGATCTACCCCAAACTGAAGTTCTGGGGTAAGAGCGTGGAGGCGGAGCCAAAGGGCATCATCACTCTAGAACTTCCAAAGTGAGCAGGCATCTGATTGGTGGAATTTTGCTAATATTGATTTAGTGTTTTGCTAAATGTAAATTCGGTAAATTGCAGGCATAACGAGGCGTACACATGGACGAACCCCACGTGTTGTGTCCACAACATCATCGTGGGACAGCTGTGGATCGAACAGTATGGAAATGTGGAGGTCATTAACCACAGGTACCGATGAGAATGTAGAGTTTTGGTGGAGATAACCTCATCGGGTTTCCTATTGACCACACAAATCCTGCATGGGTACCACATAGACACAGTTCACATTTGTATGTGTTTAAATGTCATCGTCTTTTCAAAGTGCGGGCATAACCAGTGACTCTAAAAATACTATTTGTGAAGAAGGACTTTGAATAGGCAGTAATTTAAGAGTATTTGCTGATGTTTTCTAACAGGACCGGTGAAAAATGCTGCTTAAATTTCAAACCCTGTGGACTTTTTGGGAAGGAATTGCACAAGGTTGAAGGTTACATCTTGGACAAGAGGTGAGTAGTTTAAAAAGTCTTTCAGCAAAAGATACAACATCACCGGCGTAAACTGTCAATGTGTACGTTCCCCGCAGCAAGAAGAAAGTTTGCGTCCTTTACGGGAAATGGACCGAGTGCATGTACATAGTCGACCCGGCTGCGTTCGAAGCTCACAGGAAGAACGCTAAAAAAACGGCAGAGGATAAAAAAAGCAGCAAGCAGGTATTTTGCACATCTTTCGGTCTGCAGGAAGAAGTAATTTTTTGTGTGTTTTTAAGCTTTTAGTTGCAAATTTATATTTGGGGTCTGGTAGACATCGGGTGATGCTGAAGAAACGCCTCAACCGGGTGGAGATTCATTGGAGGTGATACCAGGCAGTCATTTACTGTGGAGAATAGCACCACGACCAGCCAACTCCACCCAGGTTAGTTTTAGAGAGCTAGAAACAAATTAATCACAGCAATGTTGGCTTAAAGGAATATTCCACTTTAAAAAAAAAATTTGATAGTTTATTCACTCCACGTCATCCAAGATGTTTATGTCTTTCTTTGTTTAGTCGAGAAGAAATTGTGTTTTTTAAGGAAAACATTCCAGGTTTTTTCTCCATAATGAAAATATGATCATTTTTCAGCTCCCCTAGAGTTAAAGATTTGATTTTTAACATTTTGGAATCCATTCAGTCGATCTCCGGGTCTGACGCTACCACTTTTAGCATAGCTTAGCATAATCAATTGAATCTGATTAGACCATTAGCATCGCGCTCAAAAATGACCAAAGAGTTTTACAGTGCCCGAAAATAGTCTCCTTGGTTACTTTCAATAGCAGGGGACTATTTTTGGGAACTGTGTAATATCATTGCCCCCCTGCAGCCATGTTACAGCAGCAAAGTCCTTGATTATTACGTCAGAATGAGAGTATAGTTCCTAGACATTTCGGCCTAGAAAATCGCAACTTTAAATTTTCCGTCGGTCTTAGTACACGATGTAACTACAGAAGAGTCTTAAAGTTTTAAACAGGAAAAATATCTCTCTCTCTTTGGTCATTTTTTAGCACAATGCTAATGGTCTAATCAGATTCAATGGATTATGCTAAGCTATGCTAAAAGTGCTAGCGCCAGACCCGGAGATCAGCTGAATGGATTCCAACTCTAGGGGAGCTGGAAAATGAGCATATTTAAATCAAAAAGTGGAGTGTCCCTTTAAAAACAGCATTTTTTTATTCCATACCAGTGCCACAGTATTTACATTCATGCATTTGTATCCCAAGTGACTTAAGGTCCAGCGAAAGTCTCATAGTTTTTATTTATTTTTTGCATATGTAAAAGATGTACATCTTCACTACATTCGCAATGCAACTCAACGAGCTGGACAAAGAAATAGAAGACGTGATTCCTAAAACAGACAGCAGATTGAGACCTGACATAAGAGCAATGGAAAACGGAGACATTGGTATGCGAATGTGATTTTATTATTGATTTGCGGTATTACAGATATGTAGAAGAAGCTCCTAAATTTCTTTTTTTTTTTTGCAATGTTAGACTTGGCCAGCGAGGAGAAAAAGAGGCTGGAGGAGAAGCAGAGAGCCGCTCGTAAGAGTCGCTCAAAGTCAGATGAAGAGTGGAAGTCAAGGTATGCAGAAAGAGACCGTTTTGTATCTTTGTACACATTCTTACTAAGCATTAACTACGGTAACCTTGGTATATTGCTTGTGACTAACTGCTGTGATAACGTATATCAAACACACTAATGGATGAGTTTTTATATGTGACCCTGTCTGTGAAATCCATGCTAAGGTCTCATAATCAAATTATGAGGTTTGGAGCATCAAAGTTTGATTTCTCTCATTGATTTCAATCTTTGACATGATCTTACTCAGTCACTAATAAAGATATCAAGGTTATATTTTCATACAATGTTTTTTACATGATGTAGGAGGATTTTGTGTAAAAAATATTGACTTTAGCTGGGTTTTTAAAGGGGACATATCATAAAAATCAGACTTTTTTCATGTTTAAGTGCTATAATTGGGTCCTCAGTGCTTGTGTCAACCTAGAAAATGTGTAAAAGATCAACCCAGTAACTTAGTTTTGGTAAACCATTTTCTGCAAGCATGTGAAAAAATTGTCCATTGAAATTTGGCTCCCCCTGTGATGTCAGTAGGGGATAATACCGCCCCTTAATCTGCACTTTCCAACCACAACACTGCCATTTAGTTCAGCTCATTTGCATTTTAAAGGACACTCAAAACAGCAAATTTTTGCTCACACCTACAAAGTGGCAATTTTAACATGCTATAATAAATTATTTATATGAGATTTTGAGCTAAAACTTCACATACGTACTCTGGGGACTACAAAGATTTGTTTGACATCTTAAAAAAGTCTTGTGAAATGTCCCCTTTAGACTGTTTGGTTTAAACTCAAACACTCCTTTGACTGCATGCTAATTCTGCTTCACTGCACAATATACTCTGCATTTAACTCCGTTTTACCCAACATTTCTTTTGGCACCACCGTCTGTCCTGTGACTGGTTCGGTGAGCAGAAACGTCGCTTCTGGCCCCAGGTTTGATTCTCGCTTTTTTGCTTTATGTAACTGCTTTTACATTTTCACCTGAGGGGTTGCTTTGGGGTTTTATAAGTTGGGTAAGAGCGCCATCTGGTGGATAATAGAGAAAAAAACAGGTTGTTGGAAAAACTCGTCATTGGCAGTGAAGCGTTTTCTCTTAATGAGTAATTAAAGGTCCCCTTACATGGAAGTCGCCGCCATTTTTCTACAATAGCCCCCAATATCTTTATGGGGAGCGTTTTGTCCCTACGTTGTCTCAGATGATGACATGTTTGTCCTTTGGCGCTACCGTAGCTTCTCTCTATGCGTTTCGCCATATTTAAAAGGATAGTTTATCCAAAAATTGAAATTTTGTCATCATTTATTCATCCTCATGTTGTTTCAAACCTGTATCAAGTTCTTTATTCTGCTGAACACAAAGGAAGATATTTTGAGCAATGTTAATAACCGAACCATTTTTTAAGCACAGTTGACTTCCATAGTAGCATTTTTTCCTACTATGGAAGTCAACGGTGCTTCCGTTTCCTGCTTCATTAAAAAAACTTTGTTTTCATCAGAACAAAGAAGTTTATACGGGTTTGTAACAACATGAGGGTCTGACAACAGTCTGATTAAACCCTATGATAAAGCATTATTTGCTAAATAAATGAAATCTTTGTGAATAGCAGCATTGTTTTATTGTCCACTTAGACAATGTATTTTTAATGTGGAATAAGACGATGTAAACAGAGCTCTCTGGCCTTCGACTGCAAAGCGCAGGTTGTGAAACTTTACACCCGGTTCAAGTGTTGTAGCCGAATCCACTGAACGAAATAAAAGAGACGGGAAATGGGGTCAAACTAAAAATTTTAATGCATCTCTGTGGGATTACCCCAGTGAGTGACGTGGCAAAACTACAAATAAAATTAAATTATATTGCATTATAATTTAATAAAGTCATGTTCACACCAAGGATGTTAACAAAGAACAATGATAAAAAACTATTTAAAAAAAAACTACTGTATAAGTTACGATTGTATGATAAAGAGCAATTTTTTCAGCTAATAAATAAAAAACTTATATTTCTTAAAAAAAATATTTCATTCCAAATAGCTCGCACATGGATTGAAAATGTGAAACCACAACGTGAGTTTAGAATAAAAATAATGTTAGTATTATTATATCTTTATTTGGTGTTAACAAACAATAAACCGACCACAGGTGAGCAACATGACGTAACTAGAACCATCGCCTTGTAATTAAGACAGACTTAACAGTGTCGAAATCAAAGTCGTGTTTTTTTGACGATAGTGAAATTGTTTTAGTTTTGTCACAATACATCAAACCTTTTCTCTGTGTTTGCGACAGGTGGTTTCATCAGGGTCCAAATCCGCACAACGGCTCTCAGGACTGGCTGTTCTCCAACAACTACTGGGATCGTGAATATTCCCAATTACCGGACATATACTGACCCAAGTAGCCCTGCATTGTTTTAGCTATGTGGTGGTTTGCCAGGTGAAAAGTAGCAAGTTGCAAATTCACTTTAATATTTATAGAGACTTATTCCATTTTACACTTATATTTTTCTTAATTATGCCATGAAAATATTTAAATGCTGCATAACAAAGTCTTTTAGGATCCACAGATTTATAACATATTAAAGTATGGCATAAAAGCTATTATGTGCAATTTTCCCAAAGAGAAAATTATGCTATAAGCTTATTAAAAGTATGCACCTTTAGGGGCCGTTCACATCTCGGGCCTAAAAATGCCTGGTAGGTTCTCATAACATGACCTGCGGTGCGCTTGCGGCATTCTGAAAAGTTGAAATGTTTTTAACTCGATGCGGTGCAGACGCGCCTGGTAAAAACGTGTGCGTTGCGATTAGGAGCGCGCATACATTTGAAATAATGAACTTGAGCACGCAAAAGATGCGATATGTGAACGGCCCCTTAGGGTGTCCCACAGGGCTCGAGTATTGGCCCTATTCTTTTTCTGGTCAATTTTAATTTGACAAGTTTTTATTTCTAAGTTTGTAACATTCTCATTGTGTTGAGAGTGGAGTATGGCATAAAAATAACATTATTGTTTATAAAATGACTGTTACAGGTTTGGATTTGACCATTTGTAATACAAATTAAAAGCTCACATTCTGCACATGCAAAGTATGCACAGTATTAGGACAGGAGATGTAGATTTTATTTTTATCTTTGTTCTAACTAATATATTGACTAATATCTTGTTAATTTATTTTATAACATATTCCAGTTATGTATTTACATTGCATTTGCCGTTTTAGTTGATTTTAACATGTGTTTTAAGTGGAAAGTGAAGTGTGTTCGTGTTCACACCAGAACCAAAATCATATCAAACGAATCTGATAATGTTGAACATTTTAACAGCGTGAACTGCAAACAAAGTTACATTTGGATCATAGTCTTGCATTTATTTTCGTGTGTGCAGATGTGTTGTTGTGCGTGCATATTTTTTTAAAGATGCACTATAAAAAAATAAGCAGAATAACTTTGTACATACAAGGCATTAATGTTGTGTGTGTATATCACATATAAAAAAAATAAAATTGTGAAATTTTATGGTCTGATCTGATTTGATGTCATTTTATGTGCTAAATATTTAAATCTTGTAAAATTATCAACACAACTAGAAAATTCATGCTTCCACATTTTTATTTGTTATCAGCATCACTCTGACCCATTGGTCACTAAGGGGACTCCGTGTACCCTAAAGCGATAGATGCAGGTGTATTCAGGGTGACCCCAGTTACTCAGGATCCTCAGTTCCACCATGCTGTAAACTTGTGTAGACTCCTTCAAAAGCAAAATAAAAGTCACTCTAGGTAATATAAATGCTAGTTTCATCACAAATCAAGGTTCTCAATTTTATGACATACTGGTATTTTGAAGGTTTGTATAGGATCTTCATCCTGGTTGTACGTGAAGCTCCCCAACAGTTGTCCTCCATCACACTGAGTGGACAAACCCTAAAGATGCAAGCGAATGAGATCATTTTCATAATATAATAAATGTAAATTATATGTGAACTCACATAAACAACAAAGTCTTTGGGAGCGCTGTCTATTTTCCCAGTTGGCGAAAGAGTCCTAGAAATGTGTTCGAGGGTAACGTGGGTGATCCTGATCGGATAGGACAGAGATATCGTCAGGAAACCCTTTGAGCCACGGAACGCCCAGCATTTTCCGGGATGCACCTCCGGCTGCAACAAAAGCAAAACACTGTTATTCCCAAAAACTGAGGCTGGTGTAAATATACCTGGATGTTTTTGTGTTTGTGTGACACCTGTATGACGGTTCGTGGGCTTTCAGAATAATACCACAGCGGTATGCTGAACAAGCTGAATTGCGGAGACTTCACCTGATATGTTTCCGAGCATTGGGTTGACATAATGCTACCACCTAAGGAACATATACTGATCAGTTTTAAATGAACTGAAATCTAGTAAATGTGAAGTTGGCGACACAAGAAAAAATACCTGAGGATTCGAGAGCATAGTCTGCCATGCCAGTGCCATCAGATTTGTACAAACTCAAAGTGCTTTGAACGATGTCCGTCACATCCTATATTATGTTCAGGAAAAAAGAGGAATTAATTTAAATCTTTAATACAAGAGTACACTGCAAAAAATGATTTTCAAGAAAAAAATTCTTAGTATTTTTGTCTTGTTTTCAGTAAAAATATCAAAAAATTCTTAAATTAAGATGTATTTTCTTGATAAGCAAAACGACCCAAGAAAATAAGTCTAGTTTTTAGACCAAAAATATCGAATTTAAGTGATTTTGTGCATAAAACAAGCAAAAAAATCTGCCAATGGGCTAAGCAAATTTTTCTTGAATTTAGTGTTTAAGAAAAATTTTCACGATTTTTTTTTTGCCTACCCCATTTGCAGTTTTTTTGCTTTTTTTAAGCACAAATTCACTAAAATTTGATATTTTTGGTCTAAAAACTAGACTTATTTTCTTGGGTCGTTTTGCTTATCAAGAAAAAGCATCTTAATTTAAGAATTTTTTTATATTTTTACTGAAAACAAGACAAAAATACTAAGAAAATGTTTTCTTGAAAATAATGTTTTGCAGTGTAGAATGACATTTACAGATACCGATTGTTTTTTTATTCCTTTTTATTTAACGCTTTGATTAAACAGGATATAATCTGCCCCGATAAACGACTGTTTTTAAACAATCTGCGGATGTCTTATCTGCCAATACCGATTATAGGCTGATATATGGGTACATTGGTTTGTAAATGTGAATATATGTGTGTTTTGAGCAACAGAAACATGTGAACATCTACTTTGGTGTTCAGAAGATTTTGTATATCGAGTTTCTGCTTGAGGGCGTTGGACGTTTCTCTGATGTTTATAACATCTGATCTTAGGTTGGAGATCTGCTGCTGGTACTCCGATTCGAGACTGAGTAAAAGAAACGGAGAACATTTAATATACAGTACTGTGTAACTGTGCAAAAGTCAGGCCACCATGCCAGAATTAGATTTGTTGTTTTTGCAATGTTATAGTGATCATATATAATTATTTCTCAGTCTCTTTAATACAATACATCCAGAAAATACAGGAAATGTGTATGTAGTATTAAAAACTGTATAAGAATGTAAACTGATGTGTCAAGTTTTTTAGGGTAAACACCCCTTCCACTTGAGCAATAGCAGAAAAATGCAGGATCTCTTAAATCTAAATCAAATTAAATCCTAATTTCTAATTTTAAAGAAATGTGTCTTTTTACTTATTTTTGCTAATAAAAAAACCACTCAAGATGTGTTTAGTGCCAAGAGAGGTCACACTAAACACCGACGATGCCTAAAGAAGACATTTATTCTTAAAAATTTATTTATTTATTTTTTGTACATATTTCCTGTATTTTCTGTTTTGTATTTTAATAAAATGGATTGAAAAATAAATATGGATGGCCATTAAAACTTCTAAAACAAGAAGTCTGGTGGTGGTGGCCTTAAACCTTTGCACAGTACTGTAGATTTCATTTTTGATAGCAACGTAACAACGAAACATAATAAAATGCAATAAATGTTTGTCTCAACAAATAAAAAATATGACCACCATGTATTATTAAACAGAATAATAAAAAACTCACTTAATTTCTTGCATTGTCACATCCTTTTGAAACATCTACAGGATGAAACACACACAGGTCATATAGATGAATCGAGTAACTTGTAAAAACCTAGTTTTTAATAACAGATTTATTTTACGTATGAGATTCTCTCACCTCTAATTTCAGGTTCTGTTTTATATTCTCAAGTTGAAGCCTTGTGATTTCCTTCTGTTACAGAAAGAGAGGTTCAAACCCATAAAGACGTCTACAGATACTTAAGCCTACAGTATTTCTATTCACAGCAGTGGTGGCTCGTGACTGCTTTTCCGAGGGGCGCAAATTGTAAATATGTGTTCGGAGAGTCACGTGTGTTGCTCGTGTTTTCAAAATATTTACAAACAGTAACAGTAAACTCTGATTACGCATGATATTATGTATCTGGCAAACGCGAGCGTCTCTTTTATCAGAAACCCTTTAGACGCGTCTAAAGCAGGCACTTATTTTGACAAAACACCTGATGCACACAGGTTCACTCTACGCGCAGAACACATATTTTGAAATTACGAACCACACACATGACGGGCTACATATATGTTGTGACAAACTTCGTCATTGCATCGCGTGCCCTTGAAAAAAGAAGTCACTGGCCGCCACCGATTCGCAGAAAAACATTCTATCTGTCTGTTTGTCATCTATCTATCATTTATTTATCTGTCTGTCTATCATCTGTCTGTCTGTTTATCGTCTGTTTCTCTGTCTATCTTTACATCTATTAGTTAAAACTCTGCCTGTCCTTCCATCCGTCTATCTATCTGTTTATCACCTATCTGTTTGTGTCAGTGTCTGTCTGTCTGTTAGATATATCGTCTGTTTGTCTGTCTTTCATCTATCTGTTTATCGTCTGTCTGTCTGTCATCTATCTATCATCTATCTGTCTATCATTCATCTGTTTGTCTGTCTATCTATCCATCTATCAGTTAAAACTCTGTCTATCTTTCTGTCTAACGTCTATCTGTCTGTTTGTCTGTGTCTGTCTGTTATCTATGTATTCTCTGTCTGTCTGTCTTTCATCTATCTGTCTATCTTCTATCTGTCTCTGTCTATCTGTCATCTATCTATCTATCATCTGTCTGTCTGTCTGTCTATCTATCTATCATCTGTCTGTCTATCATCTGTCTGTGTGTGTCTGTCTGTCTGTCATCTATCTGTCATCTGTCTGTCTGTCTGTCTGTCTGTCTGTCTGTCTGTCTGTCTGTCTATCTATCTATCTATCTATCATCTCTTTGTCTATCATCTGTCTGTTCGTCTGTCTGTGTCTGTCTGTCTGTCATCTATCTCTGTCTATCTGTCATCTATCTATCTATCATCTGTCTGTCTGTCTGTCTATCTATCTATCATCTGTCTGTCTATCATCTGTCTGTGTGTGTCTGTCTGTCTGTCTGTCATCTATTTATCATCTATCTGTCTACCTTCTATCTGTCTCTGTCTGTCTGTCATCTATCTGTCATCTATCTATCATCTATCTGTCTGTCTGTCTGTCTGTCTGTCTGTCTGTCTGTCTGTCTGTCTGTCTGTCTGTCTGTCTGTCTGTCTGTCTGTCTGTCTGTCTGTCTGTCTGTCTGTCTGTCTGTCTGTCTATCTATCTATCTATCTATCTATCTATCTATCTATCTATCTATCTATCATCTCTTTGTCTATCATCTGTCTGTTCGTCTGTCTGTGTCTGTCTGTCTGTCATCTATTTATCATCTATCTGTCTATCATTCATCTGTCTGTCTGTCTGCCTGTCTGTCTGTCTGTCTATCTATCTATCATCTGTCTGTCTATTATCTGTCTGTTCGTCTGTCTGTCTGTCATCTATTTATCATCTATCTGTCTATCATTCATCTGTCTGTCTGTCTGTCTGTCTGTCTGACATCTATCTGTCTATCATCCATCTGTCTGTCTGTCTGTTGTCTATCTGTCTATCTGTCTATCATCTATCTGTCTATCTATCCGTCTGTCCGTCCGTCTATCCATCTCTCCGTCTATCCATCTCTCTGTCTATCCATCTCTCCGTCTATCCATCTCTCCATCCATCCATCCATCCATATATCCATATATCTATCTATCTATCTATCTATCCGTCTGTCTGTATATCTATCTGTCTATTAACCTATCTATCTGTTTGTCTGTCATCCATCCATCAACTGTCTGTCTGTCTGTCTAGCCGTCCATCTGTCCATCCTTTGTCGTCCGTCCATCCATCCTTCGTCGTCCATCCATCCATCCATCCATCCATCCATCCATCTCCTCACCATCATGTTGGCCTCTCTTTCACGCATGCTAGTGATGTCATTCTTCATCTTTGCCAGGATTTCATAAGGCAAGTGGCCCTGTAAAACAGAGAGAGTCTTCAAAAAAAGGTTTCCTCTGCAGTTTGCTTTAGTTTATGTATATGAATATTCCTTACATTGTCTGATGTAGGCCTGCTTTTGTTTGTTTTACATGGTGGAAGAATTTCTGCGTGACGCCAATGAAATGGGGAAGCGAATGGAAGGATGTACCAAAGACCTGGAGCAAAAGAGTGATTAGAGTATGACATTTATACATCAACCACCACATATGATAAAATATTGATAAAAGATTATAAAGACAAACCTTTATAATAACATGCATTGATAAATTATTATTGAATTATGCATTATGAGACCAATATCACTTCTGTATAGCTAGTGCTAAAGTATTGTGTTAGCACTGTCATGACACACAATTACAAACTGTATCCCTTGTAATGCACTATAAGTCATTTAGAAAAAAAAAGCATTTTCCAAATGTGTAAATGTAAACCATAGTGAAGACTCGACTCACCATAAAACAAACATATGATGAGAGAGAACATAACAGCTTTCCTCAAACCTGCACTGCATCTATTAAAAAAATGTATATAGGTTGTAAAAGAGAGTAAATGATCCCAAAACATATTTATGCCGAAATCCATAAAAAATAAATCGACATGTTTACCTGCTGAGCTGAAAATCATAAGACGCCTGCATTCTTGACATGTTCTGGTTTAATGTGTGCCAGGCCTTCTCCAACCAACAACAGAATAAGGCTAAAACCACATCTGTCCCAAAAAAAAATTCATGCATGAATAAAACAAATGTTTTACTAGAGAGGGCGATATTAAAAACTGATACATTTATTACCTGGAGAGTGTAAAACATCCATGAAGGCTAACTTTGGATTTTCAATGTAATGGGCTGAATCTGGAGACAAGTAAGCAAGATTTTTAAATGTGTAACTAGGAATAAATATATGTACTTTCTTTAATGTATGAACACACACACATACCATTAAAGGTGGATGATTGAGGTTGTTCATCAGTTAAATGATACACAGGTGCAAATCCCTGAATGTTGTTCTGGGAAAAAGGCAAATCGGTGCTGTCTGTCTCGAATGTTTCTGTCTTTGGGCCAGCCACTTTAAAGTTCGACTTCATGCCTAGACCTGAGATGGTAAAAACAGCATGTTATAAAGAAGAAAATGGTCTGAAATTAACATGCTGTAAGACCAGCATGCTTGTAGTCTAATAAAAACTGTAATGTATTATCAGCACTGACCTCTATTATATACGCCATCATTTGAATAATCAGTCAGTAATTTATTCCCACTGTTGGATGTTGATGTGGGGGTTGCACCATGACCTTTATGTGATCTCCTTTTAAATAAATATATATATGAAAATGAAGATATAATGATCATGGTACATGAATGCAGAAGACTTTTAGGTTTCAGAGTCCACACCTGGGTGGAGTTTCTCTATATGAGATCCTACAAACCAATCCATTAGAACCAGTATGGGCTGGATCATCTTCTGTAAGGTAGTATCCACTTGACATCAACCTGGAGCTGCGCCTTAACATCTCTGTAAATGCATAACACACATAAGATATTATAGATAGGATGAAAATTATTATATGAAGGTTATACATTTAAATATGACTTCAATTATGTTTTGTAACATTTCAACAGGGATGCATTTATAATAAAAATGTCTAAATTTAATATGAGGTTATATAATTACACAATAATAAATAAGCATATTTAGGACAAATATTTAAGCATGAAAAAGTCAGTTAATGTTTTTAGAAGATGAAATGTTCCACAAGTCAACATATTAAACATGCATTGATTCAAATTTACCTGTGCCGATCTCCAATCAGTCTTGATGTTTCACGCTCTCTTTATCCCCTGGCCCTCGACAGGGATAAAGTGCTAAAAGTGACCAAAAACTTAAATCCAAGTGATAGCTAATAAAAAACTCGTCTTAAGAGAAGAGACAACCGAATGCGTCGACAGCTTCTTCAAATGAATACAGTAATAGCGTCATGCATTTTTTAAACATATCAAGCTTGTAATAATAAAAACGTACAAACGATCTTAGATAATGTACAAATTATAAACAGCATTTTTGCTGTTGTAAATTCCCTCCTTTATTCGTGTTTATGTCAGTTTGAATTACTCACAGATAAATTACAAATTAATTCATTTGTCGTTTTTGAATCATTATGATAATGAGGGGCGTGGCTACAACACAGACGTAACGAGGAATCCACCGAATATGAAAGAAACGGTGTGGTTGTTGATTCTAATAATAAGATGTGCTTCCTTGTACAACTTTTGATTTTACTTGGAAAATATCACATTCATATGAAAAAATGGACGAAAGCTAAGCCAAATTATGAACATTTTATAAAAGAAATTAAACAATATGGTAGACAAAATCAAAAACAAAAAAGGAAGAAAGACCCATGATATTTGTTACTTTAGATTGTTGTAACTTACCACTGGCATTTTTTTCTTTTTTTTTTATTATTTACAATTTTATGTTTATTTTGCTTTCCACTTGTTGCGAGTTGTATAACCCCCTGTATAATTTTTGCATTTCTGAGAAAAAAAGAAGAAGAAAAGAAACGGTTTGGTGGAGGAAAATTGTTATGTAAACTTTGCTTTTATCATTATTTTGGTTTTACTGTATGAAATCTGAAACTTTAATAATGTGCTAAAACGACTTTTACTTCAGCACCATGGACAGTATATCGCACCATATAAGGTAGGCCTACTTCCGTCTTATTGTTGATAGATGCTAAGCGCCCACTACGCACCGACCCAATTTTTAGTTTAAGAAACTGAAAATGAAATTTTTTCTAACAGTAATAGTTTAAAAAAGCAAACAATAAATTCCTTGTTTTGGCCAATAACCATTTACGTTTATATCAATTAAAAAAATGTTTTAGGCGGGGCAATCATTCATAAATGCAAGTTGAATTATTTTCAAATGGTTTTAAGCACAGCTCATCCAATCAGAATTTATGAATAAAAACGTGTTTCATTGGATTTAAATGTTTTTTACTTATTTTTGTTACACATTTGTTAAATGTTTTTTACATATTTTTGTTACACAGAGATGTATTTTGTTGCACATATGTTTTTCTTTATTTCTTTTTTCGCACCTAAGCCAGCTGGTAAAGATTTATTTAAGATACTATATTAGGCTAGGGTGGTATAAATAAAAAGCCAGAAATAACCCACTGGTTTGGCTATGTACAATACAGAACCGGAAAGTTTGATAGTTCAATAGCTATTATGTAAAGCAGAATAACTTAAATTAACTGCTTATTTTTGCTTGATAATATCTAACTAAATTAGGTAATAAACTTCACTGATCTTGTCTATTCATGTTTAGTGTCTATTTTTACGGACTCTCTAGATCAGGGGTCCCCAACCTTTTTTTCACCAAGGACCGGTTTCAGCTTTAAAAAAAATTCGCGGACCGGGGGGTGAGATTGGGGGGGGCGCGATGAGTTGCTGTTCAAACGTGCTGAAAATCCTCCTTTTCGAAATTTACGTTTAAACGGAAGTAAAGATAACAACCATGCATTAGGAAAAGTAATAATTGCTTTATTTAGACTAGTATATTTTCTATAGATGTGTAAAACCATATTTTGGTGGATTGTTTTTTACTTTCATTGTTTTTACTAGTTTGCCTGCCCATTTAGTCTTAATAATTAATGGAACCTAAACGAACTTGGCTTGCTGTTCTCGAAGGCAGCTCGAATCTTGGTCGGGCTCGAGACCCAATTCCAAGTAAAAGAAGAGAAGAAAAATGCAGTGAAGGAGGAGAGATGCCAGAAGAATTGCGGCTGCATGGGCGCAGAGGCACGGAGACTCACGTTTACCATGATTAATGATGATTGACAAGTTTAGGTTCCTTTCAAACCTACGTTAAAAGTGTAGCCGTTAAAATATTATTAGCCTAATAGTTTATTTTGATCATGGTGCTACGATCGATGGATAATTCTGAAGTTGTTTTAAAGAAGAATAAAATAATTACTTTTCAGTCATTTGCGCTGTCACACATTTTAACGTCTCCGCATATGTACATCATTGCGATGTACATTTGCAAAGATTCATAAATTCATACCTCCGCAATTCTTTGATCGATTGTGTTTTAGAAGTACTGTATGCTCAAACTCTAATGACAGCAATGTGATCGCTGATGCGCTGGTAGAGAGAGAGAGGCGGAGAAAAAGAGAGAGAGCGGCTCTGTTCAAAAGTGGAAATGATTGATGTTATTTGAAGTCGGCTCTTACAGTACAAAATACCAGATTAAGCTATTACGTGGCTATTATACACATTTTTTCGGGACGTTCTTGCGACCCGGTGGCAACTTGTCCACGACCCAGTACTGGGTCGCGACCCGGTGGTTGGGGACCTCTGCTCTAGATAACTTACCTGCATTACGTCACGAATGAAGCAGTCATTCAGCGCAGTCACCAAGCACGTGCACGACGTAAAACGTAGACTAGAGCGTCAACGACCCAGGTAGCTGGTTGAACGACGACTGCACGCGTTCCAAAGATATTTTACTTAAAATGTAATACATTTAAACACTAAAAACTACAAAAGGGCTAAAATTGCTCAATCGTTAAGCATTTGAGTGCAAAGTCTAGCATTAACAATCAAAACTCAACGAATACAAACAGAAATCGAGAACAGTTTCACGGTAAGTTTAGTCATTTTATTATTCAAGTCCTAATTGTATTGTCCTCACAAGGTTTTCATACCCTGAACATCCAATATATTGACATGTTTCACAGTGAAAACAAGTTTTGAGTATTTAAATCAAGCCTCTTGACTTGGCAGATGTTACTGAGAGCCTAAAGGGTCTTGTTAATAAAGAATTACTGTATAAGTTAATGAAGCCCTGACCGGGCAGATATTTGACATCTAAGGGACCAAGAAAATAAGGAAGTTCAAGTTTCACAACAATTTCACAATATATACACCAACTAAAACAAGTTCAAGTTATTCAGAGGCAAAATTATCAAAAGGTGATACTGATGCGCTGTTAAAAGCCTACAAATAATAAACTTAGGCCGACAACATTGTTACAGAACATCCGGCACAAAACAAATACAAGATACTTGTCAAAAACAAGAAAAATTAGTTCCTCTGACCTAGAGGAAAACCGGTAGGTAGTTATGCATGGTTTCTCTCTTCAGAGAATATATCCTGTTGTCACAAATTGCCGACAAGCAGGGGACATCATAACAAAAGGTATAGCAAAGTAGATGCTAACGTTAATGCTAACTTAACATACAACTTTGTTAACATTAAGTGTAAATTACAAAAAAAGATATGTGGTGTAGTGTTATATGGTCATAGCAACATACAGTTCGTAATTAATACATACATACAATCAAAAGTTTCAATGCAATGACTGCAATATTCCTTGACTGGTCAAGAGATAGACTGATATCATCGGCCAGACCGATTTATGTGCTGACATTTGGCTATTTAAGAATATCGGTGGAACCGATAACTGACCGCTTGACCAACTGACAGTGTTTTATGTGAATCTGAATACAAATTAGTAAAAAAAGTGTTAATCTAATATAGTTTCTTATTTGCTATCATAAACTGTAATATATCGGTCAACATGCTTCCTGGATACTGGATAAAATCTATTATCGGTCGACCACTATACTAGACATTGCTGTGGTGAATACGATCATGATCTGGCACATGTATAACTTTAGATAATATCTCATTAAGATAAATGGTTAAGCAAGATAATTTTGTGTAAATGCTCTTATGTTAAAGTCTAGTCCATGCTAATGTACTTAGTAATGTAGGGCAAGCTATAGTAAAGGACACATTATCAACGTGATTCATTGTGAGATTTGGATTACTGTCCATCCAGATTTTTCAATGCACACCATCCAAGTTTCCCGCTCACACATAACGCATCCAAAATGTAAAGTGAGTCTATGTGTGAATGCAAAAAAAAATAAGATGATTGAGACCAATAGCTACATGGACAATTATTTGTGAACCAGTTTTGATACTACACTAAGTTGAAAAGAAAAATCGTAAAATTGATCCTCTGAAGTCAGATAACCTTTGTTTTTCCTTCCAAAGCACGACTACTTCGAATGGCTTTTTGTTTTAAAAGTGCTGGGCAGGAGTGGTCAAGGTGCACTTTTTTTTGGTTGGGACGGGGTCAGTGGGGGACCACTTCCTTTATGGAGGCGAGGGCAGAGTGGATACGCACGTGCAGTCTGTTCTCGAAGTCGTACCCGGTGTAGTTTTCCTGCAAGTAAATGCAAAGTCGTCCAAGTGAACGTTTTTGGAACATTATGGGGTGGTTTCCCGGACAGGGATTAGCTTAAGACAGTACTAGGCCTTAGTTTAATTAGGAAATATAACTAGTTTTAACAAACATGCCTTACTAAAATGCATTTTGAGGCAAAACAAAGGGCACTGATGTATTTTAAGATATGTCAGTGCAAGTTGTTTTCAGTTTGGACAGCTCTTGCATTTATTTTAGTCTAGGACTAGTCTAATCCCTGTCCGGGATAAGATTTTGGTGATTTATGGTAACTTTAGTCTTACCTTGGCCTGTAGCAGTAATGACCTTCCTTTACTCAGAGTCTTGCAAGAAAAGAAATCCGAAAATTATTACAGTGTATAAGAAACAAAAGTACAACATTATTATAATCTCTAATTTAGTTTAATAATTTTTTTAAAAATAATTTAGTAATTATTAAATTTTTACGTAATATATATATATTTAATATAATATAATTAGATCAGTGGTAAAATATTCATTAATTGCATATTAATAGCATTGCGTTATTTGTACAAAAAAGACACTTTGGATAAAAGCTTCTGCCAAATGCGTAAATGTAAATGTAACTAACAAATATTATACAGTACTTGAGCTATACTGAAAAATTCTTGGATTCATTAGATTAATAACTTATTGTAAATAAATTTGTTCATAAAGCGAGCAACGTTTGTGTACTTCAATATTTTAAATCAAGTCCACTACTTCTGTGTTAATCCCTGGGAATGGGATTTTAAAAATAAAACTTATGTCAATGGCAAATATTACATTTTTTTAAAGCGGATTTATCTAATCCAGTGAAGTACTGAAAAATTTGAATAAGGAGAATTTTAAATGTTTTATTTACCTCAGGCTTAGCCAGTAACACACAGCCCAGCTCATAGCAGGAATATGGCTGAACGTAGCTATTGTTCAGACGACCGTACTCATCATGTGCTGCCAGCTGGAACGACTATGAACAAACAAACAAAAATAGTATAAAAAACGATCTTTAAATGGGACCTACTCTGGTACATTGAATTTAAACGACTGTTTTTGTTACTGTACCTTTAAAAGGTGCAGTGTGTAAATTTTAGGAAGATCAATTGACAGAAATGCTACATATTTTGTGCCGGCATGTTTCTAAAGTAGCCCTAAATGGGCAAACTGCTCTACAGAGCGCATTTCATTACTGTTGTCTCAGATGACGACATGTTTGCCTGTGGTGGCTACCGTAGCTTCTCTATGCGTTTCGAAAGAGAGGGGTGAGTGGTGGACCAACTCGTTGGTTGCAATTTGAAATCTCACCGCTTGATGCCGCTAAAATCTACACATGGCACCTTTATGGTTTTTATAGATGGAAATCAGTCATGTGACCTTTTACGTCATGCCGCCATCTTGAGGACCTACGGAGTACCAGTAGGCTACTGACAAGCATTAGCATTGTACGATTAGCATCATTGCTTGCTACGATTTACAGATTTCTTATCTTTTACTGTCTATGATTATTACGGATAGAGTAAAAGGCTACGAAGATAACATGTCGCACATCGACTGTCATGAAAAGAAACGCTACTTTAAAAAAAATATATCTTGGTTAGGGTGTGATGCCTACTCGATCCCTGATGCGTTCTTCCAGCCGCTGTCCGCTGCTACCGAACTACCATTATTTTACAACATAAGCAGCGTGACACAACATGAAACTTTGCTCGAAGTATCACCTGGATCTCTACACATGAACGCGAGCATTGAGAACATTGTTTGTGTACATAGAGTTTACTAAAAAGAAAGGTTTAGCTGACTTTAGCTGTTATGGTGTCCGCTCGTCATCTCTGCCAGACTTAAATAATCGCTTTCCGAATGCGAATGAATGAATCTCATATGAGGCTTGTTTTTCAACTAGAAGGTCAATATTGTTTTTCATTTGCGACAAAACAACAAATTATCCGTGCATTTTTATGGAACTATGCTTTAGGAGCTATACATCTTTACTCTCCACCCTCCTTACGTTGCATTCGGAGATCGATACATCTTGACTGGGAAGATGGCAGCGAGCGGACTCCAAATCAACCAAAGTCAGTTGTTAAAAACCTTCTTTTTAGTAAACTCTAAACACTTCTTTTGCGACCACTTCAGGTACTCAAAATGGCGAAAGACAAGTGAGTGACATCAGCTGATATTCATGTATAGCAACAGATGACCTCAACAGATACTCAATAGACATTCAACCAACACAACACTATGAACAAACCTGAACAGCATCTTTAATATTTCCAAGACATTTTTGAATAGCACCAAGCAGCAGATTTTTCAAGCCAAGACTTGACTGGTCATCCAGTCCTTGTAGCACTAAAAAGTAAATAAGAAGCAAAATATTGATTGACAAATCTCAAAGGCTGACTAGCTTTTTATGTTATTTATCATGGTACCTACCTTGGTTCATAAGCTGGAGTTTGGAGGAAGAGCAGTTTGGAAGAGCTTTCCATAAGTACAGAACCTCCACAACACCCAGAATGCAGAGCTCTCGTGTGAGGGGGACCTTTCTCAGTTTTTCTGCCTGTCAAATGGTAGCCAAGGGTTTTATGATTGTTTATAAAATGAAAATATAAATATAAAATGGGGGCTTTGTGAAGTAAAACATACTCTTTTCAGTGCAAACTGCTCGATCTGATTGTTCTTGCGTTTAAACAACTTCTGGACGTCTCGAAAGACAGCTTTGGCTCCCTCGAGATCACCAGAAGCCCCCTGACATACTTTTATTTGAGAAAGGCAAACATTTCGTTATACTTAGAAATGCATACAAAATAAAAGAGTGTAAAACAAGGAATACATTCAGACCTCCAGTGAGGTAAGCGTAATAACACTGCGACCATCGGGATTCATTTTTCAGTCTTTCGAACGACCTGTAAGCGTCTTCAAAGCTCATCTCGATCATGCTGCACCAACCTGCGATAAAATAATAAATCAAATTTGGTTATATATTTATTAGAGCACTTTAAACAGTACGAATTGGTCACGATTTTACCATTTGAGAAAAATGTAAAAGATCGTAAACGTTTTTTTCGTCGCATTCTTTTATTGGATTTGTATTGTAAAGTATGACAAGCAAAAAAATCTAATGGGTACATAAAGTTCGTACAATGTGTACCCGCCCAAATACATCTAGATTTTAAGATACAGTAGTCTTACCGATTTCGTACAAGCACACGTGCTGAATCTCTCTTTGGTCTGAGGCGAATTCCAAAGCATCCTGGAATGACGCCAATGCACTGTTGATTTGGCACTGAAAGAGAAAAATTGGCATAATCACTTAAAGGGATGGTTCACCCAAAAATGAAAAGTACCCCATGATCTACTCACCCTCAAGCCATCCTCAGTGTATATGATTTTCTTTTCTTCAGAAGAACACAATCGAGTTATAATAGAAAATGTCCTGGCTTTTCCAAGTTTCATAATGATAGTAAATGGTGCTTTTGATTTGAAAAGTAAAAAAAAAAAATTTTTAAAACATCGACTGCCCTCAGAAGGCCATGTGGATAACTTCTGTAAAGGATCGATGGACTTTACTGGGCTTCAAATCAGAAGCACTATTTACTGCCATTATTACGTTTGGAACAGCCAGGACATTTCCTAATATAACTCTGATTGTGTTCGTCTGATAAAGGATAATATACATAGAGGAAGGTGAGTTAATTTTTGAGTCATAATTTCATCCCCAGTGAGTCATAATAAGGCAATGTATAATTTGAGACGTCTAATGTTAATCGCTGGCTTTGGCACTGTATGCATTTAATAAAGCCTCAGAAAAAAATTGTTGATTACATATTAATGAAATATTATAGTATCGATAACTCTACAATTATTATTTTGATGTGGCAATCCATTCTGAAACACAAATCATCCTGTTTTATTCCCATCATTTCCCCATCAAATAACTGTCATGAAATCTCTGATCTGCTATAGTCTAAACACAAACCTCTAATCTCTGCACTCGTCCTCTAAAGAAGATGAAGAGGGAAGAGTTTGGGTAAACCATTGCTTTCTTCTGCAGGATGGCTTTGGCCTCCTGGAGCCCAGCACGAGAGTCTGAGCCGTCCAGTGCAAAGAAAGGCTGGACCACGGTGTGGTACCACAACAGGGCCAAACTGAGAAAGAGATTAGCATGTAAAAGAAATAAATAATAAAACAATATACCATTAATCTGTCTATCCATCTCTTAACATTTAGCCTCTCTTACAAATGAGCATTTCACATTCTGTGTGTTTATCCCTCTATCTGTCTGTCTGTCCGTCTATATGTCTATCCCTCTATTCGTCTGTCTGTCAATTAGTCCGTCTGTCTATCTATCAATCCCTCTATCCGTCTTTCCCTCTATGACGGATTGACAGACAGACGAATGGATGGATGGATGAAGGGAGGGATAGATAGACGGATGGAGGGATAGATAGATAGGCAGATGGATGGAGTGATAGACAAACGGATTGACAGACAGACAGATTGACAGAAGAAAAGAGGGAAAGAAGGACAGACAGATTGACAGACAGGTGGATTGAGGGATTGACAGACAGACCGACGGATTGACAACTGAGAGAGGGATAGACAGACGGATTGACGGATAGAGGGATAGACAGACAGACGGATAGAGGGATAGACTGACGGACGGATCGACAGACAGACTGATAGAGGGATAGACAGATGAATTGACGGACTGTCTGTCAATCCGGGGGATAGATAGACAGACGAATGGATGGATGGAGTGATGGATAGACTGACGGATTGACGAAGTCTATCCATCACTCCATCCCATCCATTCATCTGTCTATCTATCCCTCCGGATTGACAGACAATCCGTCAATTCGTCTGTCTATCCCTCTATCAGTCTGTCTGTCAATCCGTCTGTCTATCCATCTATCAGTCTTTCTGTCAATCCGTCCATCTGTCAATCCGTCTGTCTATCCCTCTATCCGTCTGTCTGTCTGTCAATCCCTCTATCTGTCAATTCTTCTGTCTGTCTGTCAATCCGTCAGTCTATCCATCACTCCATCCCATCCATTCATCTGTCTATCTATCCCTCCGGATTGACAGACAATCCGTCAATTCGTTTGTCTATCCCTCTATCAGTCTGTCTGTCAATCCGTCTGTCTATCCATCTATCAGTCTGTCTGTCAATCCGTCCATCTGTCAATCCGTCTGTCTATCCCTCAATCCGTCTGTCTGTCTGTCTGTCTATCCCTCTATCTGTCAATTTGTATGTCTGTCTGTCGGTCTATCCCTCTATCTGTCAATTCGTCTGTCTGTCTGTCAATCTGTCAGTCTATCTATCACTCCATCCATCCATTCGTCTGTCTATCTATCCCCCGGATTGACAGACAGTCCGTCAATTCATCTGTCTATCCCTCTATCAGTCTGTCTGTCGATCCGTCCGTCAGTCTATCCCTCTATCCGTCTGTCTGTCTATCCGTCAATCCGTCTGTCTATCCCTCTCTCAGTTGTCAATCCGTCGGTCTGTCTGTCAATCCCTCAATCCACCTGTCTGTCAATCTGTCTGTCCTTCTTTCCCTCTTTTCTTCTGTCAATCTGTCTGTCTGTCAATCCGTTTGTCTATCACTCCATCCATCTGTCTATCTATCCCTCCATCCATCCGTCTATCTAGCCCTCCCCCCATCCATCCATCCATTCGTCTGTCTGTCTATCCATCCATCCATCTGTTTAGCTATTGCTTCATCTATCTAGCTTGCTATCGCTCTATTCGTCTGTATCTATCCATCCGTCTGTCTAGCTATCCCATCATCCATATATCTGTCTATCTAACCCTCCATCCATCCATCCATCCATCCATCCATCTATCTGTCTATCTATCCCTCTGTCTTTCTATCTGTCATCCATCCCTCCATCCATCTGTCTTTCTATCTGTCATCCATCCCTCTATCAATCCATCTGTCTGTGTATCCATCCGTCTATCTATTCCTCATCCATTCGTCTATCTATCCATTTCTACATCCATCCATCCATCCATCCATCCATCCATCTATCCATTTTTCCATCCATCTGTCAATCCAACTGTTTATCCCTCTATCTGCCTGTCTGTCTGTCCCCCTATTCATGCACCTGTCATTCAGTCCGTCAGTCTGTCTATCCGTCCATTCATCCGTCTGAGAGTTTTAGCCTATGCTGAAATAAGCATGCTTAAATGAATTTCTATTAATAGATCTGCTCTTTGCAATCTGTCCTCTTCTGGCAATAAACTACCAAAAACAAGCGTACATTATACAAACAGAATTGTGATAATTAAAATAATTAATCTAAAAATGTCTGTACTCATCTATGAATCTGTAGTTTTACAGCATTTGCTTCTTCGTAATGCCCTTTATCTCTAACTGTGACCTTTCAGATTGCATTAATTATGTAACCTCAGCATGAAATCAGTTTAATAGCACGACAGCATGCTGACACACACACAAGGAGAAGTATTCATATTTCCCCATCAATGCAAGTGAAAATATGAATTCTGAACATAAAAAGGCACTAATAATAGTAATGCTTCACTCATTACACTGATAATATAACGTACAAATATTTTAAATGCATAATAAAGTCATCCACACTTACGTGGCAAGTGGCGCTTTCATATCCCTGCTTTCACTGGCATATGCCAAAGAGGCAAGACCTTGGTGACGGTCACCAGGGAAACCCAACAGGTTGACGATCTTGAGCAGGTGTGGTGGTACCATTGAAATACACAGGTGAAAGAGCCCATAACCGAAGCTCACTGAACCCTTCAGACGGTCCAAAACCTCTTCCGTTACCCTGCCGCCGCTCTCCGTAGGGGATGCGTTGTGGTTGGCCTGATCGGAGGCCATCGCCCCCTCCTGGTCGGAGGATCGTCTACGGCAGGCCTCTTGCAGCTGACTGATGTCGCTGTAGCATTTGTTGTACATTTTCCAGGCCTTACGGAGGATCCAGCCTCCTTTGATGTACGCTAAGGAGAAAGTAAAGAGCATATTACACTTCAGTGCGTTATTTTGTAATTAAGGCGATTTCCTCAAAACGTGAACCCAGCATTAAACGTACAGTAGCGTTATTTAATCGGAAAGGGGTTGAGGAAGTACCGTTTTTGGTGCAAGAAAACTAAACTAACATATCTTATACTTTATAATAAAAAAATTCACGAATCATCATTATTATATAACAATCATCTTGTGTATTATACCAGACAGCTCCTGTTTGACGAAGGACAGTACGGCAAGATAGACCTGGCAGTCCGCCACGATGATCTGCCTCTGAAGTCGATCCACAACCTCCACCCCTGACCGCTGGGAGTCCATCTGACGTGGTGATAAAATTGGTATTTATGCATTTTTTCGCACACTTTTATTCAAAATGACTTGGCTACATGTTTTATAATTCTTTGCATTTCCTTGAAAACGAACCCATAATCTATGCTCTACCGCAGACACATTAATGCACAAACTTACGCTCTTCTTGATTTTGTTACGAATCGTCTCGATGACGCCGGCATTGTCACTCTCGCATAGTTTTTCAGTGGTCCTCAGATCATCGCTGGCCATCTGCATTTTCTCTTCCTCGAACGTCATCATGGCATTCTATAAGTAAACAAATATACATTTTTTTCGTTTTATCATAGATTTAATCCGAAGTTAAAGAAGTTGTTTTATGTATATAGCACCTTTTCATAGCTCAAGGTCGCTTCACATAGTGCTATACAATACATTTACACATCCACATACACAATACAGAACACATAAAGCCACATACACAATACAAAAACATAAGGACAGATACCAATTCATCCTAAAAGAGAATAGATGTATTTATCCAACATAGAAAGCTCAAACCTGAATGAACTTTCACATCTATTGTTTGTAACAAACAATGGTCAATTCATAAATCGCAACGCTAGACAAACGCATTTGAGCTACACTTCGTCTAATACTTAACAGTAGTTAAGGTAAGAGTGCCTGGATACAGTAATCTTTCTTTCTTAACATTATGTGAGTGATGACAGGCAGAAACATTTCAAACAATATAACACAGCAAGCGGCACAAAGTTACAGTCTCAGGAATAAAAACAATTATATATTGCACTTTCAATTTATAGCCACACGTAAAAAGTCTAGTGCGTTTCATTGGGGGATACTACAAATTCGAAGGCAAATGTAGAAGGTCTGGGTATTCGATGCAAACAAAACGTTTGCATAAAGTATGCAGACTGCACACTACAAAAATAGGAACTAGTACAAAGTTTCTAAAGAAGACTCTCTGTCTCTTTATCCATTACTTTCATCTCATTTTCACTTCCTAGCCTCTCACTTCATCTAATAATTGCCAAAGTGGTTTGTAGGAGGAGTAAGAATGAGAGCGTGTGCTGCCCATGTCATATAATGATGATAACAAAGATGGACTATGCATGATGGGCTGATGTTGTTCACTAGTCTAATTTGATAAGGATGTGCCTACGATGTTAAAACACTCACAAAGTGCTATCATGTCTTGCTGGATGTGTGTACAAAATAAGGGGCCATTTACGTAACATTTTCAACCAAAACTGGGTACGTTTTTAAGTTTTGGCTGTTCGTTTACACAACAGCAATGTTTGGGGTCCGTTTAAAGACGGGTTTTAAAATGCAAGTTTTTGAAAACAGCGCTTTTTGTCTCCATGTAAACTACGAAAATGTGAATCTGTAATAATGGTGACATCATGCGCATGTGTTAAACAGTCCCTCCAGAAAAACGTGATTATGTGATCGTATGATTCAATGCATATCAGCCAAAGTCTGCATATTTATGCGGAGGCCTCATTTTTTCAAATACGCCGCACTTTCGCTGCATAAATTGCAGATTTCCACCTGCAAAATATGCGGGGCTTGCATGATTTCATAATCCCCCCATTTTCATAACAATAAGTCACATTTATCTAAGCAGAAAGTTGAAAAATGTTGCCCTTACTTCACACAAGTGCAGCCATGTCCCCTGTTGCCATGGGAACGTTATGAAGTGACGTAATTACGCGACGTGAACATCATTGAAAAGCTGCAAACCGTTTTTGCGAGTTCTCGCATAAAATTGCATAAATATCCCACATATTTCATTGAATTTTTTAAGAAAACGTACCGCAAGATCAAGGATTTTTGCCCGCAACAATCACAAAAAAACACTATTGGCATATGGCAGTATAACCAAAACAACAAAGGCAACCTACAGGACTGTCTTTGTGCTACTCAAGATACTGAGTTCATTACACTTCTCCAACCGAGTTTACAACATTTTTTCATAGTCCAGGGTCACTTGTAGTAAAAAACCTACCTCATTGACCATCTAAACAAGACTGCTCGATGCTTTTGCTGTCTTGATTGTTTGTATTTTTCAATTTGTATAGGAAAGTGTATTTGTGCAGTCATGTAAAATTTCTTTACAAAGTATTAAGTACAGCACAGCTATTTTAGACGTTTTTGTGAATCAGTGAAAATACAGATCTTTCTGACACAGTTGTCGCGTGTGTGTGAAATTTTCAAAAAACACAAAAGAAAACGTGTACGTTTTTTTCTACGTCACGTCATTTACTTACCAAGAAGCTGACGAAACTGGCCCCAAAGCTCATTAATGGACTATGGGTCCTGCGGAGAAAATTAAAAACAACAAATTAGTTTTAAGTCATGAGACCCAGCCTGATCTCACGAAAATTTGTACGTATTTTACGAGTTGGCTAATTTGTATGAAGTGAATCGTGCAAAAACATACAATTATCATAATAAACAATGACGAAACCCACCCTTAACTCCAACATCACTTCAGCAAAGGCAAATTGTTCAGAAATGTGCGATTGTGGTCATACAAATTAATAAAAATTATGCTAGGTGCACACCAAAAGATTTTTTACATCTTACAAGATTTTCAAAATCACATACATGAGGATAAAAACATCCTAGATTTTACCGTTTTGATCCTATAGTGCAGGGGTCGGCAAGTAACTTTGGCCGCGGGCCAATATTTTTTTTAGCCAGTAGATGGCGGGCCAACTGCTGTTGGCACACTTACGTCTTATTTTGAATTAGCCTAGTATAGGCTATCTGATCTTTTGTCAAGAAACATTGTCTTTATTTCCTATTTAAAATACGAAAGACGGCATTAAAAATGGCTAAAAACATGGTTATGGGTCTGTGTATCATTCGTTCAATCGTTTTTTTAATTAAAAACAAAAATGAAAAAATTAACCACCACGGGTTTTCTGATTGTGTGCTCAGATAAAAAATTAATTACTGGATTAGACAATTTTTTTATTTAACACCTTTATAGGCATAATATATAAATGAAATCATTTTAAACAGATCAAGTACTATTAGTGGTAACATTACAGGCATTTATGCTCTCATGAAAGACTCTTACAGTCCGACTTTTGAACTGTATTCCTTTTTTTATTAATATTTATCCGGGACACACACATACACACCTAAGGTTTAAGGAGGTCTCCGCTTTTTGTCCAGCTCCGACAAGGTTCTATTCAGTAAACCGCTTAAAATACACTCTGTGTTCACCCGCTTTATTTCCCGACCTGACGGGTCCGCAAAACTTAACGTTAGATCTCGTTCCCAGAATCTCAAATTCAATGTCTCTAACGAAAAAAGAGAGATGAAGTAGCCTATAACAATTATAAATGTTATACAAAAATTGTGTTCGTGCCAATATAAATATTATTTTAACATTGTATTGTTAGCAGAGAAAAAATGTCACAGAAAAAATAATGAAATATAAATAATAAATTAAATTGGACAAAGCCTCTCACTCAAACCGAAACCATTGGTTGCAGAGTTGCTGTTCAAACAAATTGCTGAAAATCCTCCTTTGCCAAATTTATTTTTAAAAGGAGGTAAAGATCAAAGAACTATGCGTTAGGAAAATTAATAATGGCTTTATTTTAATAGACATGTAAAACCATATTTTGGCGGATTACTTTCATTTTTAACGAATTTACCTGCCCATTTAGTCTTAATTATTAACGGTAAACGAACTTGACTTGCTGTGGAACCTAAGGTCGGGCTCGAGCCCCAAGTTCAAGTAACAGAACAGAACAGTAGATTCCTACGTTAAAAGTGTAATAGTTAAAATATTACTGCAGTAAAAGAGTTTATTTTATCATATTTTGTGTAGTGGTTTCTAAATGCCTGCAATTACTTTTCAGTAATTTGCAATGTCACGGAGTTTAACGTCTTCACGCGTGACGCATTGACATGATTTACGAGGTAAATTTGCAAATGATTCATGAAGTCAAACCTCTGCAATTATTTGATTGATTGTGTTTTAGAAGTATGTTCAAAATCTAATGACAGTTATGATCGCGGATGCGCTGGTAGAGAAAGAGAACGAGAAAGAGCGGCCGGTTAAGATTAAACTAGCTATTATACGCATTTTTTTCAGGACATTCTTGCGAGCCGGTGGCAACTTGTCCACGACGCAAATATTTTTTTAGCAGGTAATACATATTATTTGTCAGTGTGTTATACGCGAATAAATAATAATGAAAAAAGTTCAAAAGTCGGACTGTAAGCGAATGAGACTTACCGGAAAGGTTTCTATTCAAACCCTTATTCAAACCCTTATTAAAATGTAATCTGTTAGTACCTGATCTGTTTAAATTTATTTCATTGGTATATGTCTGCTAAGGTGTTCAATTAAAATTTGTCCGAACCCGTTTTCATTCATTTTTGTTATTTTTGATCTGAGCGCACATTCAGAAAACAAGTCGTTTGATTTTAGTTCAGGAAATAAATAATAGAAAAACAAGTCGTTTTTCTTTCTTTTTTTTTTGGTTTTGATTTGAAAAACGAATGAAGGAATGATACACGGGGCCATTTTTGTAAACTGTTATTTTAAAATAAAAAAGTGTGATAAAAAAAAAAACGGATTTCAAATTAATCCGACGGGCCAGAAAATATTACTGGCGGGCCACTTTTGGCCCGCGGGCCGCCTGTTGCCGACCCCTGCTATAGTGTGTGGTGTGCCATGATGTGTCAAAAGCCAGCAACCCACACACGAACAGATTTTCAACCAGAGTCTCGAATGTGAACACAGGGGATGTCGCAAAAGCATGGTGGACGATAAGCAGGAAGAAATTTTAATGATAGTGTTTGGAATGATTTTCACAGAAAATTAAAGGGGGGAAAAAGAAAAGGGCTTGGGTGAAGTCGTGGAGACAGCAGGAACATGGTCTGTACAAGTTCACTTTGCATCAACTTCACATTAGGAACGATTACCGTTTTCACGATTAACCACGATAAATGTCCTGGCGGTTAGTAATATCGTTAAAAAATGTAATTATCATTACAAACGTGTTTGATTACCGTGATTTTGAAAACTCGCGGTAAATCCTTTCCAGTCAGTTTGACGCAGGCGCGTACATGCAACATAGTTTTTTGCACAAAACGGCACTTGAAATAGTCTTTGGTTATATTTTCTGGGTTTAAGTGTTTATTTTTTGGAAAAGAACTGACATGTGTGCTTTGAAAGAAATAGGACACAGTAAATCTTATTTCGACAACTGTATTTAGTACAAATAGTAGGCAAATTAGGATGCAGGGATGCACAGTGTCCCTTCTATGACGTCATGTGCACACTCTCGACCTTGCATATAGTGTCACGTGCACGCTGGGGCCGACGTGACGTAACGCGATGCTTCTCGCCAGGTGCCAATATAGGAAATAGGATCATCGCAACACGCTTTTGCATGTATCACGTATGCATGCACAACTCTGACAGCCCGTAAATAAACACACAAAACCTCCTTCCGTAAATCGATTTCAAATCTGCACAAGCATGTGACAGAAAAGACCAAAATTGCAGAAGGGGAATGCAAGATAGCAAGAATGTTTGTCGTCATTTTCATGAAGTGAAAATAGAAAGTCGAGGGACCGGTTACGCACAAATAACATTTTGAAATAAGAAAAGATTAGTCTCACCTGTATCTCTTAAAAAGCTCGTCGCTTTCTTTGAAGCCATTGTTGAGCAGCATATTGATGCCTTGAAACGCCAGTTCGGCGTCATCTATCTGTTCGGCTTTCTCTTCAACCTGCTGCTGCTGTGGATGATCTGGGCCTGCCATCTTCTCGTTTTACTGTTTTCACACGACAATAACCACTAACTGCGTTTAACAAACCATCACAATCATAAAACACCGCAGTGAAGATCGCTTGTCAAGTTTTGTTTAAGCACACGCGCTAAATCAAACAATCGCTGGCGCAACAACCAACATCTGCGCCTGTGCCATACAAATGCCTTGACATTTTCATCACCAACGCACGATTAAATGTCGTCGTCTGGATAAAATCCGACCCCTTCCGCGTCCAATCTGCAGCCCTAAAGTGTTTTTAGATCCGCGGTCTTCGCCTCCATCAGGCCGCCGCGAGCTGTGAAATGTCAACCGGCTGTGTGTGCATTACGCAATGTTAAAGGCGCATCGGAGCAGTGGCGTCTTTCATGCGATGTATCCGCCTCTCATTCACCCGCTGTGATATGAAAGATGATTTAATAGACTGAGGTTTTCAAAAGGATGAGGACTCACTCACAGCTTCCTCTTGACAGTCGCACACCCTTTGCACCCAACCAGGAAATTGCCACATTAACCCTTTGCTTGCCTGAAATAACGCACAATCCAGTAAACAAGGCTGTGCGTTCAAAAGGAGTGGCTTGTTAAAATAAAATAAAATACAATTACTGTTAAATACATTAGAATTTGGAGTGGCTTGTATATGTCCAGTATAATATAATAGATTAAACATAAAATAATTAAATTAAAAGTATTAATTTATGATTAAAAACATTAAAAATCGGAGTGGGTTATTCCTTAAATAAATAAAATCTAATTGAAATAAAATATTAAAAAATGTAGAATTTAGAGTGGTATATTTCCAAAATACATCAAATTGATTTAATAAAAATATAAAATTAAATTAGATACTATAAGGACATTATAATTTGGAGCTTATTTCCAAAATAAATAAAATTTAATTAAATGAAAATATTGAATATTTAATTTAAGTTAAATTAAAAACCATACAATAATAAGTATTACAATTTACAGACATTAAAACAACAACAAAATTTTATTAGTGTTATTATTATTATACAATGTTATTAATTAACAATTTTCTATTAAAAATAACTACGTTTTTTGTTGTTTTCTGTTTGCCTAATGGTGCAATATCTAAACATTTTTCCCTTGGCCAAACACTGAGTAGTGGTTGTCTGTTTATGCCCCATAAAAATTATATTCACCCAAGGGCATGAACATCGAGAGGTTGAAGTGTCAAGAAACACTACAAATGTTTTAACTAAAGGGCAGTCTTTCACAAGACAAAAAAAATATTATTTGGTGTCTCCAGAGTACGTATGTGAAGTTTTAGCTCAAAATATCATATTGATAATTTATTATAACATGTTAAAATTGCCACTTTGTAGGTGTAAGCAAAAATGTGTCATTTTTGTGTGTGTCCTTTAAACTGCAAATGAGTTGATCTCTGCACTAATGATTCTTACTAGGACTGGTTGTTAAAATCCCTATCTTTCAGCACAAAATTGATGTCATCTTGGGTGGAGTGGAATTTTCACAGAACTCATGGTGCCACCAGTGCGACACATCTTCTATTGTGTGGCCGACCTCATTGGGTGTTTCGGCCACTTATCACAAGACACCCTCTGCCGGGGTTGGCCCACCACGGGTTGATCAGACCCGGGTGTGTGTCGCACGATGGTGGTACCAAGCGATCATTTGGCAGTCCATGTTGCGTCCCTTCGTTTCAGCCACAGCCAGTGGCTGCTCCGTTCCGCTGCAGTGGCAAGTTCTTTGACTGCCTTCCGTTGGGACTGCCCTCTGATCCCTACTTCCTTCAAGAGCCTTGTGGTAGAGCTGGCTACAAAACCTCTGCACCCCACCTCCACTGGCCACACCTTCACATTCCAGTTCCGCCCCTCTGCTTCAGCTGCTAAGTTGGCATATCGCAGTCTCTTCCGTTCGAATGCCTCATCGATGGCATCCTCCCATGGGACAGTCATTTCAACAATGAAGACACGCCGGCAGGACTTGGACCAGAGGACAAGGTCTGGGCGCAGGTTGGTTGTTGCTATTTCAGGTGGGAAGGTGAGCCTCTGATTAAGGTCTACCCGCATTTCCCAATCCCGGGCTGCGTTCAGGGGGCCAGAGTTTGGGAGTGATGGCTTAGTCCACTGTTTCTCCCCTTCCCGCATGAAAGTTATTCTCTGTGGAATGGCAGTCTCGGCATTTAGAGGCATGGTATTGGTGGTTACCCTCTTGTTCTCAAGTTCGGCCGCCAAGCACCTCAGTACTTGGTTGTGGCGCCAGGTGTACCTTCCTTGAGTTAGGCTGGTTTTACATCCCACCAAGATGTGTTTGAGGGTTGCTGGGGCTGCACACAGGGGACAAGCTGGGTCCTCTGCATACCAAAGATGTAGTTTGGTTGGGGATGGCAGGACATCATAGGTGGCTTTGATGATGAAACTTATCCTATTAGCCTCTAGGGCTGGGAAAAAAATCGATTTGATTTTAAAATCGAGTTGGCAGGTCAAATCGATTCATATTTTTAAAAAATCGATTTTTTTAAAGATTTTTTTTCTCCCCCTCTGCAGTATAGATCAGTACATACAGTGTTTCCCAAACATAGGCTCTACTGGGCATTCCGCCCAGGTAAAATTGACCCGCCCAGGAAAAAAAATCACTTTACGAATTTCCGTATTTTCTGAACTCGACTGGATGACCCGTGTTTTGTTGAGAGAGCCTGTGAAGATGCACGCGTCATAAACTCATTATCCAGCGCATCATAAACTCATCATCCAGTGCGGCAAACTGGATTAACTGCATCACATACTGAGGTAACTGAGCAGCCAGGGAACTACACTGCGACCAAAATGGTCGCATATGCTTATGTGCATATGTGTTTATAGCATCCAAGTTGGCTTCATTTTGCGTGCAAGCACGTTGTGTCTCTCCCGTTGAGTGTCCGTTCACGTGCTCTTCGTTTCTCAATGAATTGGGTGCGACGCGAAGCAAGCTCAGTGTCACATTGTATCCTTTATGTTTCTGAACTTGAGCAGAGTTTTACCATTAGAGGTCTTTCTTCCCTGAGAGGACCCGTACGGTTCCGGGTTTATATTAGAAATGGTCAGTCGGTCCTAGTTTATTACTTTGAGTCCCAAGTATGATTAATATTGTGTGTAAAACCCGATTCGACCGGAGAACTGCCGTGAGCGCTACCTAAAGCTCGAGTGAAGTTTCAGCGTGCCTCTGGTTTCTATGGTGATGACAACTGGCTCTTGTTGCGCCCACGCGCTGCATTTTCTTTAATCCATTTTTTTATAATCTAATCTATACTATTAATAGACCATATCTTTTCTAAAATCTAAAAAGTTTGCACAGAGATTGTAGCAAAAAGCAGTGCTAATGTCAAGCCCATTGCACTGAACGAGCAAAGCTAAAGCTGACTCAGGATATAAAAAAACGCTAAGCTGTAATGTAAAGTCTGTCATCAGGACAGCAAGTAAACTTTTAAATCTGAAATAATGAGTGGATTAAGCTTTTTTAATCGGCAAAAGAGAAATAGAAAGCAGAAGCAGTAAAAGTGCCTATCTCTAGAAATTATTATCATTATAACATCAGTCACATTTATAATCTATAGACCTGCACTGTCTTTTAATATACTGTACATAGTATTGTATATATTGAGTTTGATAAAAGGGGTCGTCAAATTGCTTCATATATCAGTGCAAAAACAGAAAGTGTTTTCGTGGTGCTTTGACAAACAGTGTCAGCTTTGTTCATGACAAAGAAAGTTTGGGGTGGTTAGATTAATGAACTATAATGTGAAATTAATATTAATGTTCAATAATTCAAAGTATTGTGTTGTGTCACACATTATTAGTTCTGTGTCACATGTATAGTAGACCATTTTTTGTCGGTGGATTATAATGATTGCCCTTTTCACCAGCTACCACCACAAGTAAATTTCAGATCTGTGGGAAACACTGACATACATTTTGCATTCGCCAATCTTCATTCCTTCTCAATTTTTTGTTGATGCATTTTAATTAAATATAATAAATATATATTTTAAAAATATAGGGCTCTATCTTACACCCGGCGCAATGCAGCGCAATGCGCGACGCAAGTGTCTTTTGCTAGTTTCCACCCTAATTTTCACGTTTAGCGCCGCGTTGTTTAAATAGCAATTGCATTTGCGCCCCCTTTTGCGCCCATGGGCGTTCTGGTCTGAAAACGAGGTGTGTTCAGGCGCATTGTTGGCGCGTTGCTATTTTGAGGCAACTAAAATAGCCTACGCCATTGACCAACAAAAACCTGGTCTAAAGTCTAAAGTCAATGGCGCAATGTGTTTTATGTTATTTAAAGAGCGCATTAGTAAAATGCGCCTATACACGGGAGGACAACGCGGGTTTGCTTATCACAAGGTACATGAATGCGCAGCAGCACAAAAACGCTTTTAAATATGAAAGATTAAAGGATTGAATGTAAAAGATTATTATGGAGTCTCTTGGACATAAATGAGGACTAATTATGAGACGTTAGAAGGCACAAAGAGCTCCTTCACCTGTAGCCTGGTAAGTAAATAAATGCTTTGCTTTTAACAAATGTATCTGTTTTTAAATGCTACCTCACGGATTTATTGTCTATGATGACTCTGTACCTGTGGATATGATGAGATGAGAAACATTTTTAAGTAATGCTTAAAAAAACTCTTTGCTAAAAAAAAACCGCTGTCCAAAGTGCTGAAACGTGAGGAGAGCCGTTTGTAAATTCTTTATCTCCTGTTTATTACAAATAAAGTATTTTTAGAGTACAAACCTTATCTTACATGCTTGTAAATAATTTTTTGATGATATTGGATAGCCATACATTAAAAGCAATTACAAGCCTGCTTTTTACTTCCATGACTAAAAGAAAACGGGTTTTAAAGGTTTTGATAAAAAAATAACAATTTCAATACAAGTGAAAAACAACACAATTATTTAACATTAATCTTAAACTGGGGATCTTCTTCCTCCGCTTATTTTTTCAGTTTACAAAGTCCGTCATCTAAATAGGGATTAGACATAACGCCAGCGCAACTAGCTTTTAAAGGGGATGAGAGCAGAGACTCTCATTGGTTTATTGCACGTTACGCCCAAAATACTCCCATTACAATAGGACCTACCCTTTTCGACCATGCGCTCGGCGCAAAATCCATTTTTCCCGTCGTTAAATTAGCAAAAGTGGATTCGGACACGCCCATTTAGATGTTGCGCTGTGCGCTTTAGACAATGCGCTTAGATCGTTAAAATAGGGCCCATATACAGTTTGCAATTATTTTGTTTTAAATGGGGTCGGGGGAAAAAAATAGATTCGAATCGTAAATCGAGTTTTTTATAAAAAAATCTCAGATTTTTTTATGGGGACGAATCGCCCAGCCCTATTAGCCTCCATGCCCCACATCTCACTCCATGTGATTTTCCTCCTCTCCACGTCATCCCACTTCATCCAACAACCTTGCTGGACTTGGGAGACAGCCTTGGCACACATGGTTGCTTCCTCCTGGTGGCGCACCTCCTCCACCACCATGTGCCACCGCTCGCTTGGAGTAGCCTTTTGCCACGTGGGTGTTGCTGCTTCCATTCCAAGGCCTGCTCTGCCATATTGGACATGCCCCACTATATCCCGGTGTCTGAGAGCAGCCTTTGCCGCCGCAACCGCTGCTGCCGGCTTCCATTGCCTCCCCGTTGCCAGGGTAGGAGCAGCGCCTCTGATGACTGGATCCCGGGATTCGGTCAGAGTCATTTCCAGCCTTGCTTTGGCACATTTGTACTCCTCCACCAGGCTTGAGATTGGCAGGGAGAGGGCTCCATTGCCGTATAGGCCAATGCTGGTAAGGCATCTTGGCAGTCCAAGCCACTTCCTCACTTGTGCATTCACTAATCTCTCCATTCGAATGGCATGGGATAGTGTGACCTCATAGATAGAAATTGGCCACATGATTCGGGGCAACAGCCCAAACTGAAAGCACCACAGCTTCAGCTTCCCTGGAAGAGCAGTGTTGTTGATCTTCTTGAGGCCGCTGATTGTATCCTGTCTGAGTTGCTCCACCTGCTTCGAGTCTTTGAGTTCTGCGCTATACCAGCGGCCGAGGCTTTTGATGGGCTTCTCCAGAATTGTTGGTATTGGCTTGTTGTTAATCTGGAACCTCTCATTGGTAAGCTGGCCCTTGACAATGGAGATACTGCGGGATTTGCTGGGTTTAATCTCCATTCTTGCCCATTTGATGTTTCCCTGGAGTTTGTCCAACAGGCGTTTAGTGCATGCATTTGTTGTTGTTATTGTCGTCATGTCGTCCATATACGCCCTGATTGGAGGAAGACGCAGCCCACTCTTCAACCGCTCGCCTCCTACCACCCATAGGGATGCACGAATAATGAGCTCCATCGCCATGGTAAACGCCAGTGGAGAGATTGTGCAGCCCGCCATTATGCCTATCTCGAGGTGCTGCCAGGCAGTTGTACTAGTCTGTGCTGTCACACAGAACTGAAGGTCCTGGAAATAGGCTTTGACCAACCTTGTGATACCCTCTGGGACATGGAAGAACTTGAACGCAGTCCATAGAATTTCATGCGGCACTGACCCAAACGCATTGGCAAGATCCAAGAAAACCACATGCAAATCTTTCTTCTCCTTCTTGGCTGTCTGTATTTGGTGCCAGATGACATTTGTATGTTCCAGGCATCCTGAGAATCCACTTATCCCTGCATTCTGTACTGAGGTGTCTACAAAGTTGTTCTTTTGCAAGAACACAGAGAGCCTCTGGGCCACAACACTGAAAAATATCTTTCCTTCCACATTCAGGAGGTTTATCTGGCGGAACTGATCGATGGTTGAGGAATTCTTTTCTTTGGGAATCAGGATTCCTCCTGCCCGTCGCCATGCCTTTGGTATAATTTCTTTTTCCCATGCCACTTTCATGAGCTTCCAGAGGAACTTCAAGACGCCTGGCGCGTTCTTATAAACCCTATATGGAACGCCATTGGGCCCAGGGGCTGAGGCTGTCCTTGCTCGCCTTACTGTGCTCTCCACTTCGCTCCAGGTAGGAGGTCTTGTTGAATTGGCGGCATATCATCCGGAATGTTGGTTGGCACATGCCTCTGTTTGTCCGAGTAGGTCTTCTTCAGGTACTTCTCTAGTTCTCGTAAGGGTACTTTGAGGGTCCCAGTTTTCTCTTTGACAAAGAGGTCTTTGACAAACTTATAGGGATCTCTGTAGAAGGCAGTCCTCGTTCGTTCCTTCTTCTTGTGTTGCTTTCTAAGGCATTCTGCTCTTCGCAGTGTTGCAATACGCTGCTTGATGTCACCCTGTAGAGCCTCAATTCCTTTTCTTTCCTCTTCTGTGGACTTCCTCCATTGTTTACTCAGGTTCCTTCTTTCTTTCACCAGTCGCACAATCTCTTGTTGTCTTCTGGACTTGAGCTTGACTGATGGGTTCTTCTGCGCCCCAAGGTTTGGGGTTGTACTTTTAACTCCAAATCTCACTGCTCCATAGCTGTAAATGACCTCTCCGACCTTATCCAGCTTTTTCTCCATGCAACCTTTTAGCCCTTCTAAAAGATGGACAAGGTCTGTGTTTGTGGTTTCCCACTCCTTTTTCTGGCAGGATTAAGGCCACAATATTTGAGGCTTCCGTCCATTCATCTTCCTCTCTACTGCTGTCTGTGGCTGGATGGGCTCTGGACTCATGTCCGTTGGTGGCTCTGTGCTTGGTTGAGCTTTGTCTGGGGTTCTGATACCCTGTGGACTGTGGTGAATATCCTGCCATTGGGCTTCACTCGACTGATTTGCCCTACCTCTAAAGAAATAGTGGTCAATGCGAGGCCCCTTTCTAGGCTCTCTCAAGCACTTTTTTCTGCCCTGGTGGATCTTGAGACCCTTCTCTGATGTTATCTTTTCCCAGCCACTAAATGACAGTGCCGTGGTTGGATAGTGCAGATTAAGGGGCGATATTATCCCCTTCTGACATCACAAGGAGAGCCAGATTTCAATGACCTATTTTTTCAAATGCTTGCAGAGAACGGTTAACCAAAACTATATTACTGGTATGTTCTTTAACACATTTAAACAACGGGGACCCAATTATAGCACTTAAACTAGAAAAATTCAGATTTTGATGATATGTCCTCTTTTAAACATTTCTAGTCTTTATATTTCTGTTTCTTTTCATTAGTAGAAACTACGCCCCTGTATCGACCACACATCTGCGTAACATAAGACGGACTGCGGGCAAAAGTGCATGATAGAGAGATAAAAAGCTGGCTTTTTGCATGGCATGACTCAGGTCTGACATATTAATGCACATGCCATAAATAGATGATAAATATGCAAGCAAAATGTCATGTGTAGTGCATCCAACAACACAGTGCCCGATGAGTGCAAAAATATCAGATGTCAAACATCGTATTCATTTAATCTGTTTTACTTTTATTTTCTACCATTGATTACCAATTTTCATATTTGATGAAAGGTACTGGGCTTTTCTGTAGCTTATTTATTTACTAAGTGACTTCCAGTATTTTTAACATATTCTCTTTCATTCACATTATCCATCTACACATTTTCTAGAGGCATTTCTGAAAAATTCCAGTTGAAACCATAATGCAGAAACACACACCTTTTTTTTAAACTTGCAACCTCTGATTTATTGATGTACTATCATTATTTCACAATCACTATTTTTATTCAAAAACACTTATAAAATCAGTTACTTTGCTCGAGAAGATGTTCACATAAGCACTTTTTGATTTTTGCTTCATTTTGCCACTATTCTGCCGGGCATTCATTCATGTTTATGGGGCCGAACACGCTTGTCATTTCTTCAAATGAGAGGGCACCGTTGTTGAGCCGTAAATTTCTTAGGCAGCCCACGTAAGAAGTCTGTTTCTCCACTCCTTTCCGGCTGTTCTCTGTGTAAATAATGAGAGACATCAACTTAAAGTTGAAATATTTTGGGATTTTTATGAAGAAAAACATTGTTTGAGTTAGTTTGTTGAAATGAATTTACCAGAAATTCCACCTATGTAGATAATTTCTCGAGCTAAAGGAGGGGATATGGTCGGCCCTTTGACTCGTGAGGTCACGGCATCCACTCTGAGCTTAATGGTTCTCTGTCGTACGGACACTTAGGAATACAGGCATCGTTAACATTGCATGCCATGGTACCACATTTTGTCTGTAAATGATGTCTTAATAATTACACACTTAAGTATAACAAAAGCAATGATGCAATACCTGCGACATAGTGAAACGAAGCACACAGGGATCCTGTCGGAGTTACTGTAGTGCCATAGCGACGTCTCCCATCATTTACTTTTACAACCACCTAATAAATCATAATCATTTTTTACATTTATGTGTTTGGAAGATGCCTTTATTCAAAACAACCTACGTTGCATTCAGGCTGTATGTTTTTTATTAGTAATAGGCTGTCAAAAGATTAATCGCGATTAATCGCATACAAAATAAAAGTATATATATATTTATTTATTTATTTATATATTTAGATATATTTTATTTTATATATAGATAAAAAAATCTACATACATAACATTTTTCTAAATTGTATACATGTATGTGTGTAATTATATATACAAAATAATTACACACAGTGCATAAACAAATATTATCCAAAAACAAACTTTTATTTTGTATGCGATTAATCACGATTAATCTTTTGACAGCCCGAATTCATACACTGTTTTTAAAATATTTAAGCGATGTGATTTTTGCGTACTGGACCCTCATTGCCCAGTCGGATGCTTATTATTATCATCAATAAAACAATTTACAACGTACAATACGTAAAAAATATTCATAAACTGTATTTAGCTTGTTCACCTTTCCTCTCTTGAGAAACAAAGTGAGGGTGCGTCCATGTAGATCTATCTTGTGGAAGAGAAGGCCGGTCTGGTTTCTGGGCCAAAACTCAAAAGCGAGGTCAAAGGTAGAACCAAGGTGAAGATACTTTTCTGTACACACACAAAAAATGTCTTTATTTTATTATATGAAACATGCACTGTTTCTATGAAAACACACATAAGTTGTACAGTATTGTTCAAATAGGCCACCATCAGCTTTGATGTTTTGCAAAGTTTTCAATATTAATTGACTTTATTTAAGGAGGGGGGCATGATTTTTTAGATGTTTAGATTTCAAATGTTAACATTGGCTTTCAGAGATCATGCACCCCGCATTTAACATACAAACAGAAAATATAGAAAATATGTACACTGTAAAAATATTTGTTGGTACTTGGTGACCCTACATTTTTTGTAAATTCATCTTAAAAATATTTGTTAACTCAGTAAAGTTGTGTAAAAATTGTAATGTCAACTAAAAATTTTAAGGCAACCAGGTAACTTACTTTTTTAAGTTAAACTAACTTATTTTACAGTGCAATTGGAAAAACCACAAATCTGGTGGCACGGTGACTAATGGGGCATACACACCAAACACGAATTCAATGATTTGCACAAGTAGAGTCTATGAAAAGACGCAAATAGATGCAAACTTGCGCGGGGCGATGAGAATGGCTCAAATTGGGCGGCGCGTTTTCTGCGAAAGCACATGTTATTCGTCTCAAATACATCTTTGCGCAAATTGTAAATATTCAACTCAAGCAAAAAATGGCATGACACAAAGTGTAATCCCGTGAGTAGTCTAGAGCGAGGAACGCGAAGCTACACGTTTGGTGTGTACGTAGCATAACACTCTTGCACAGTAGTGTACATGTATCAGAGAAGCTTTATATAAAAGGGCCAAACCTAAGACCACATGTGCGCCATCTCCAGCAAAATATGCCCCCTTCGCTGTCATCCCTTTAAAACAGGGTGCGGCACCATAGTTGACAGATGGTTCAGAAAGGAGAACTTTAGAAAACCTGAAATCACGGATACATCCGATCATGCTCTTCTGAGAAAGAGCTTTTCCCTGACAAGAGAAAATTTCTTTTTTAACACAAGGTAACTGACCCAAGGTCCTAGTTTAGTATACGACAATACAGTATATAAAAACGGGAAAAATATGCATTCATACATGTGTTTTGTAGATGATTTGTTGTTGTCTGTGTCCCACATAGACAGGAGACTGAAGATCATGGGTGGACCCTTTTAAGAGCTCTTTATCAGGTGCTGTAATGCCATCCACAGCTAGATAAAAGCTGTTTCGTTTCAAACCGAACTTGATCTGTACACAATATTTCATGAAAATTTAACATGCACAGTCACACATAGCTTTCTGTGTTTGCTACAGCACTTACATTGTGCCAGTCGCCATCATTGATCTTATGTGAGGAGACTATTTCCTCTCCACCAACAGAGAGTTTAACATTTCCGTTAGTCAGATACAAGAACACAACTGGTGCACCCTGTTTCCCTGTGATATGGATTATAAGTCCATGAAAGGATTTGGTTTGGACATCCAGAGAGAACTGTGGCCTGTAGGACAAAGATTTCATTGATGAAATAAATGCTGTGTAGAATTTAAGACATTGTACAGGTGCTTCAAAATCAAAAATTCAAAAATAACCTGTTATTGAGTTTCTCTGAATCTATTTTAAACTGCAACTGGCTGCTGACCCCAAGGTGATAGGTGCGTTTTATAGATCTTGGGTTCCTGCAGGCTTGTATGGATAATCCCTGTTAAAATCAACAACATGTTTGGCCAGGTATTGTTATTAAGATGTGCATTTTGTTCAACGATGTAAATCCAGTGTGCACAAATTATTTGGCAGATACTAAATACAGTACTGGAAGTAAAAAAAACCTTAAGCATGCTTACTGTATACTTTCTCATATATGAGCATGTAAAACATCCCACAAAAATATCTACGTCGCTGATATACTTTATTTGATCAGAATGAACGTTACTTTAATTACACAGCAGTAAAACAAATACTTTTAGCAATGTCTTGTACACAAATAAGCATGATGAAAATATGTAAATACGCAAAATAAATTGTGAGCAAGCTTCATACAGGGAAATCTTTATATGGTATTTGTGCACGCACTGCGATAATCTTTTTAAATACCTGGTTTATTTTAGATGTAACTTTGGCATGTCTTGCGCTCTTCTTGGTGATGTTTAGAGGAGGTCTCTCTGCTTTACAGGACCCCACAGATACGTCTCCTTCCTTAATTAAACCGCTGAAATCCACTGGAATGTAGTCGCTCTGTAGACTGAACCAAAATCCTAATTCGAAAGCTGCATCCTTCGAAGACTGCAGCCTTCGAAGACAGAGTTCCACAAACACTGCGAAGGATTTAAACTTCGTGACCTTGAAACACAGCTATTGACCATACCTCCGAAGGCTAGATCATTTGAATGTCACAAGTTTGAAGCCTTCGAAGGGTTTGTGGAATTCGGAGGCTGCATCCTTCAAAGACTGAGTACTTGCTTTCGAAGGATGTGAGCTTCAAAGGATGGAGCCTTAGAATTGGGACACAACTATTAACTATAGCTCCAAAGGCTGGATACTTCAGAGGTCACGAAGGCTAACACCTTCGTAGTCTTTGTGGACTTCTGAGGCTGCATTTTTTGGAGGCTGGATCCTTCGAAGACTGAATTCTTGCTTTTGAGGGATGTTACCTTTAAAGGATGCAGCCTTTGAATTGGGACACATCTACTGACTATACCAGGCTGACGCCTTTGTTGTCTTTGTGGAATTCTGAGGCTGCATCCTTTGGAGGCTGCATCCTTTGAAGACTGAGTCTTCGAAGGATGCGACCGTTATAGGATGCAGCCTTGGAATTGTGACACAGCTATTGACCATAGTTCCAAAGGCTGGGAACTTCAAAAGTCACGAAGGCTAACGCCTTTGTAGTCTTTGTGGACTTCTTAGGCTGCATTCTTTGGAGGCTGAATCCTTTGAAGACTGAATCCTTGCTTTTGAGGGATGTGAGCTTCAAAGGATGGAGCCTTAGAATTGGAACACAGCTATTGACTATAGATCCAAAGGCTGAATCTCTCAAAGGTCACGAAGGCTGAAGCCTTCATAGTCCTTGTGGACTTCTGAGGCTGCATTCTTCGGAGGCTGCATCCTTCGAAGACTGAGTCCTTGCTTACAAATGATGTGACCTTTAAAGGAAGCAGCCTTGGAATTGTGACACAGCTAATGACTATAGTTCCAAAGGCTGGATCCTTCAAAGGTGACGAAGGCTGAAGCCTTCGTGGACTTAGGAGGCTGATTCCTTCGGAGGCTGCATCCTTCGAAGACTGAGTCCTCAATTTCAAAGAATGTGACCTGTGTCGAAATTGTGACACAGCTATTGACTATAGCTCCAAAGGCTGGATCCTTTAAAGGTCATGAAGGCTGAAGCCTTTGTAGTCTTCGTGGACTTCAGAGGCTGCATCCCTAGAAGACTGAGTCCTTGATTTTGAGGGATGTCACACAGCTTGAGTGTGATATTTCTTTATATATTGAAACATGATGTCATTCAATTTATGAAATACAGAAATATAACTAAACCTCCGTATGTACAGATTCCTCAAACAGCCATCCAAGGCACCTCTTCCCAAAACAAATTTGTTTTGTTGGCTTGGAAGAAATGACGGCATACTTAATGGATCTCCCGTGTTTGTGTTATCGACAATAAACTGCATCCTGAGAATAAAATATTTGACATGAATTTTGAAAATTGTCCCTTCAAAATAGCTTTAAATTCATACACCAAGACATTTCCTTACCCTGAACTGTTTTTGTAGGCAGTCACATAGTGCCATTTTCCAATTTCATTTTTGTTTCTGGATTTTAAGGTATTCTTACCGTCTGTCATTTTGACAAAGCTATCATTCAAGGAGATAAGGAATGTATTGTTCTGCAAAGCAAAGAAAATACAACTTTTTTTAGTTAATTGTATTTATGTTAAATTATATAAAGTACTGTATGAAGTACATTTTCTTAAAATAAATCATTTATAATAAATAATATTAAAATCTATATAGCCACAATATACAGCAAAAATTTATTTTGGTAAAATAAAGATCCTTTTTGATGCATGTTTGAGTTTTTATCCATGTATGACATGTAGATGGAGCAATTAACTAACCATCCCATTATATATTAAGTCATCATAGTCCTTAAATCCTGTCTTAAATCCAAAAGAAATCATCAATCCCGAGTCTGTATCTTCAACAGTTTGTGGAACATCCATAGAACCCCCAGGTTTAAAAGTGGCCTCTCGAATACCCTAAAAATAAACCAAACAGGAACAAGCAGAATTATACATAAATTATATAGGGGTGGTTTCAAGGACAGGGGCTTAGTCCCAGACTAAAATGCATGTTTGAGCTGCCTTAATTTAAAAACGTCTTGCACTGACATATCTTAACATATATCAATGTCATTGTTTTGCCTCAAGATGAACACAGATATTGTTAATTGTATGGTTTGTTTGTAAAAACGACCTAATATAACTAAAGCCTAATCCTGGATTTATCCAAGCCCTTTACGGGAAACTGCCCCTTAATAGACACAATTAAATAATCCACATTTTCTTACCAGTAAAGTATTTTGACAACCTGGGATAATTCCAACTTCTTCTTTAAAATTAACAGCAATATTCACCTGGACTTGTTCTATACATCCTTTAAGTGGCGAAAGAACAACATTATATCTGCATGGGCAAAGAAAAGTCAAGATACATTTTTTTTTATCAAAAATAAAGTGCATAAATAAAATTATTAAACAAAGGGAAAAAAATACTTTTCTCGGACTTCAGTTGGCACACCACCAATGTAGGCCTCTTTGAAGAGACCCTTGACATTTCCAAGATAAATTATGACCTGACTTTTGATCTCTATTGCAGTTTCATTCTTATCCAGAAAAATTCTGATCAGCATGTTGTTTGGCTAAAGTGGGGAATAGAATTAAAACTGCAGAAATTATTTAACCAACTCTTATTTTGGGCTAAGGAAATAGAAAATACTTACTTGGAGAGATACTTTACCATCACTTTTTTCATAAATTATTTTGTCATTGTTTGCACCCTGCAAAACAATATAGCCTCCTTCCATTGTAACTAAGTAGTAAGAGCTCTGTAAGAATAAAAATAAATTTTCATTTGAACAATTTGAATTTTTTAATTTAATTTAATTTAATTTAATTTAATTTAATTTAATTTAATTTAATTTAATTTAATTTAATTTAATTTAATTTAATTTAATTTAATTTAATTTAATTTAATTTAATTTAATTTCAAATGTTTGATTTCAATACAAGCAGCAAATACTACAGAATTAGAGGTAACACTTTACTTGAAGGGGTGTTAATAAGACTGAAATGACACCTTTATGACAACTGTCATTAAGTGTCATTCGCTCAATTATGTAATTTTTAATGCAAAGATGACATTGTTTGAGATATCTTCGTTATGACAACTTGAGATAAACCAAGACAACTTAACTTGTCATAAATCTGTCATAAACACGACATAGCAGATTAATTATCAAACTTAACATTACATTTTGTCATGTGGTTAATTTTGAAATTGTCTGTCATAAGGCCATTATAATTGAGTCTGACGTTTTTACCATTGATATAAACTGAAGAACTTGTCATTAAAATATAATGAAATGTTTATAGTTAAAAAAAGTTTTATAATAGCATCATTAATATTTTTCTTGACCTCAACTACAGTGGTACATATTGAATTTGTCATTAAAATGTCATTAATACTCAAATAGTTTTAATAGTCAAATAGTTTTATAACAGCATCATGAATGTTTTTTTTAAGTTTCCAACAGGTGTTAGAGAAATAAAACCCATCATCCAATAATAATAATAATAATAATAATAATTAAAATGGATAAAATTTATTTTTTTTGCATTTGGAGAACGATTCATATAAAATTAAATGAAAACAGTACAATAATGGGTTAAGCCATGCAGCATTTGGTCCATATTGCTGTAAAAAAACAGTTAATTATATTAAATTAATTAATTAATGAAAGTTTTCCTTCTATGTCAGAAATTTCAGAACTACCGTGCCCCTAAGGTGACACTGGAGTTAAAAAAATCAAAAGTTTAGTTTCATGTGCTGATTTTTTTTTTAAAGTTTAGTTTCACGTGCGCACACGTGAAACTATTGCGAGCGCACGTGAAACTATCGTGTGCGCACGTGAAACTAAACTTTAAAAAAAAAATCAGCACATGAAACTAAACTTTTGATTTTTTTAACTCCAGTGTCACCTTAGTGACAATAGTTTCATGTGCGCATGCGAAACTAAACGCAATAGTTTCACGTGTGCACGTGAGACTTTTGCGTGCTCACGTGAAACGTTTGCGTGTTCACGCGAAACCTTCATGTGCAGAATTTTTTTTAAAAGTTTAGTTTCACGTGCGCACACGATAGTTTCATGTGCGCGCACAATAGTTTCACGTGCTTACATGATAGTTTCACCTGCGCATGTGAAACTAAACGCGATAGCTTCACGTGTGCATGCGAAACTAAACTTTATTTAATTTTTTTTCCATGTTCCCCTATGGGCTCCTTACAGAACCCTCTGTGTGAGGAAAAACACGTTCTGTTAATTGACAGTATTGTGCACATACATAAAGTTAAGTATAATATTTTGACGTGCTTGTTGCATTTTGTTAAGGTGTTTTTAATTATTTGACATGGTATTAACACTTAATGACATTTTAATGACAAATTTAATTTGTACCACTGTAGTTGAGGCAATAGAAATATTCATGATGTTGTTATAAAACTATTTAACAGAGCATTTTTTGTATCAAAATTTGTATCACTGGTAAGAAAAATATTCATAACACTTTATATCAGTTGTCATAAACATGCATAAAATCTCCTTCATGTTCATGGCACGTGTCATGTCATGATTATAAAGGTGTCGTGTCTGTCTTATTAACATCCCTTCAAGTAAAGTGTTACCAAATGATATGTGGAATTTAGTTATGTGAAAGGCCTTTAATTATCAAAGTTTTACCTCGTGTCCCATATAAAAGAGTACCGCATCCACTTGATGACTCAGAACCTTGAATCTAATGTTTGTGCTTCTACTTAATACATTAACTATTCCATAACCTGTACCGTCAAAATAATATCCCTCTTTCTGAACATTTCCCCTGGGAATAGAAAATCAAACAATGAATTTTAAATATTTGGATAAAAGCATCTGCTAAATGCTTACAAATAAAATATTCTTTACATTATGTACAATATTTTTATGTTAAAAACCGATTTGGTTTTGAGAAACTTTGTCATGTACCTTAGACATTTGTCTTCACTTGTAATATTGACAGCACGTTGAAAGTTGTATAAACCGAGGATGCGATCATTTAGTGTAGAAAACTCAATACAGCCCTTGTATCCAGGGTACTGAAGCTCTTTTGGTGGCTGGTAAACCAAATTCAATGAGTCAAAAAATGTACAGAATATAGGATCATAATTCAAAGTCGTTTATATATAACACCTGTACAGTAATATGAGACACAGCCATGTGTGCGCGGTGTTAATATTTACCGTGAATTCAGTCGGGTATCCGCCTACGTAGAAGACAACGTCACTGGGATCAAGATTAAGTAATCCAACCATGGTTTTAGCCTGGTTTGTCATAGGAGGCAATTCTTTAGGTTTAGCTGAAGTGAAGAACTGTGTGAATATAACCTGTGCATCTTGATAAACTCTGATTTGGAAATAAGAAAAATACACTTTAATGCTATATTTATGAATAATCACATAGACATAACATGCAACTTAACAGATTGGTTGAAAGCAGTACAAAGATAGGTCTACCTGCGGAAATCCACCCTATCCATAAAAGATTTGTCTTTGTTGGACCTTGTGATGTTACTGGTCTTGATCTCATGCACAATCCCACCCAGTTTGTAGACACAAAACAGCACATCATTCTTCAAAACCAGGCCAATGTAATCCTCAAATGTCTATGGTCAACAAAAGAGCAAGAATTCATCTCTGACAATTGATTGATTCCCCTTAGAAACAAGAAGAAAGAAAAGATTTCTCACATGCTTATTTCCAAGGTAAAGAACGAACAAGTCTCCTTTTTCCTCAAGCGTTTCATCACCTCGGAAAGATTGGACTTCCGGTCGGTGCATTGTAAGATTAAGAGCCGTGAAGGACCGGAGGTCTTCAATGTCTTTAGGAGGTCGAAGTTCAACATAAGCATCCCCAGAGAAAAAGATTGGTCCTCTGACCTAAAAACATAAAGAAGATGATGAACAAATAATTATAGGATTGAAAAAGCATAATCTTTGATACCAAAAGCACTTACTCTGTTGGCCATGTCTCGGGTCTTTTCGATCATCTCTTTGATTCTTTGGATATTGCTAGACATGTTGGCTGGAACTGATGCATGTTTACTTTGATTCTGCACGTCTTTTAGTTTATCAATGAGGGAAGGGAAAGACTGGTCCAGTTCTGCCACTGTAAAGCAATAAAATGTTCTGAAAAATCACAGCTATCAGAGAGCAGACGACTCTGGGCCGGATACGCATCGGATCCGTGCCGAAGTCGGCAGCTCCGGCGCAGATCCGGCCCAGAGTCGTCTGCATCTGTCTGGGATGATCTTTTTAATATTTTTGTAATTTCTGAAGTAGAAGAGCCATAACACTCAATGTAAAATATATATTAAACATATATATATATATATATATATATATATATATATATATATATATATATATATATATATATATATATATATATATATATATATATATAAATAGCGTTTGCCAATAAGGAACACTACTTGTGTAAAGACAACACACAGCAAAATAACACTCTTATAACAGTAGCAGTTAATTTATGCATGCTGCAATGCATGATGGGTAACATTTTCAAATCCATATGGGTGATTCTCACAAAATCCAGACTTAAAAGGTGTCCAGGATCAGAATTTTTTTGCACATATAAGATTTCTTCTTATGAACTTATATAATCATTACTTTTACAGGAATTAAAAAAATATTTCCTATATAATTATAAAAAATTTTTAGATTATCATTATCAAAAATTATCATTACCCCAACATGATATTACATTAAATATATGCATTTACAAACTCATGTTTCGGTAATGAGAACTAAAAAGTTGTCTAGGTACTATGACAAACAAAATTTTAACTTTTATCTGGAGAGAAAAAATAAGAACTGTTTACCTGGTAGCCATCTTGAGTGTCACAGTCAATTATGTCCCTTACAACTAACTTTTTTTTTTTTTAAATGTTAGTTCCTTGAGGGCTTAAACAATGATTGAAAATTGTTGCGGATGATGATAAAATTGGTCTTGGACACATTTATATTCCTTATTTTTGTCTCTATTTACCAATAATCACCAAATACCACATGTTTCTTTACTGTAAATGTTTATAGTATAACATGCATTGAAGCTTTTTATTTTTTAGAGTTTTTGTCAAAGTTACGTAACTATGTCAAATAACCCAAATCCAGTCATGGACACGTTGCGGTAATGAAAATTTTCCCCTTAAATGTGGAAAAACATCAAAATTGGTTTGTATAATGTCACTTGAAATCATGTGCAAAATAGTACATGAAGAGATGTTTATAACTGTATGCTTCTTAGTTTGATAGCATTTACTTTTATTATCAAAATGTTTCATGACACCTCGCAAGTCTAATTTCGCGAGAAACACCCAGATATTTAAATAAGCTAAAATAAATTGGTTCAACTTAAAATTTCTTGTTGAATGAGAGAAATCATGCAATTTGTGCATTAAACTTAAACACTTGCGTAACTTTTCAAGGTTTAGGTTAACTGTACTTATTTATTTAATTTAAAAAAACTGAGGGTTAACAGTGTGCATCAGTTTAATTGTAGACACCTACGTGTTTTGTTGACATCATCGAGGAGCTTGTTTAGGTTCGAGTCATGAGGGGAAATCTTGGTTTTGTTAAGTTCTTCACTGATGTTGTGTATTCTGGCTAATGCATCACTGGCTGTGCCATTAACATTAAAAGCCTCTTCTTTAGCTTGGTTGATGTTGGCACTAATATCATCTAAATAAAAAAAACAAAGCTAGGATTATTTTTAGTAAGGTAATGTGAAATTGAATTACCTCTTGATCAAGGTTAGATTCTGCTCAACTGTGTTGCAATTGTGTCTTTTATTTACAGGAGCCAAACAAATTTATGACCTCACCCCTTGTGATGTTGTTCAACTTCCTTGCCTCGTCTTTCATGGCTTGCCGCAGCAGGTTCTGTTTATCTTCCGCCCGTTGGATCATGTCTTTATATCTTTCACATTTTTCAGTCACATCTATAAAAGAGAGTTTCATAATGTTGTTGTTTGTTTACTAGTCAGCTTACACAGTGCTGTATTTCCATAACCGGATTTTATTTAGTTGGCATTATCTATCTTACAGTAATGAATACAAAGAAGGTAAATGAGAACCTTGCAGGCTTTTCTTTGCATCTTTGGCATCAACTAGGAGAGCATTTGAAAGATTTTTTAAAATATTGGCTTTGGTTTTTAGATCTTGTCCCTGTACATCCTGGAAAATAAAAAAAGAAATAGATAAATATTTGTTAATAATATCACAAGTCACGCTGAGTTCTGGCATGCAGCTGATTGGTGGCCATACATGTCCATTATACCTTGAGCGCCCGGTCTGCTGCCTCTTTGGACCGATTGGCTGCAGCTTCGGCCTCTCTTATGGCTATGGTGACATCAGTAAATGCTTTGATGGTTTGGATTGCGTTATGAACAGCAGATGAATTGGTGACATTCAGTATGGCCCTAAAAAACATGTGCATGGATTAGAATGCTTTTAAACGGGACAATAAAAATAAGATTTTCACAATTAACATAAGACGTCATAGTATGTAATGGGATACAATTTGAGTTTAGCTTACGACTGCATGGGCAAAGACGCATAAATTGACGTACATTTGAAAGTCCATTGCCAGATTCATGAGATCTTGCGCATGCTCCTCAGCACGTCTGACAATTGCTTCCTTGGATGTGTTTGGTCTTTCCAAATTGTGTCTCGCACCGTCGACCTCAGCTGCAAGTTGCGACAATTCCTGGCACAGAACAAAAAGTAAAAATCCACATTGGTGAACTTTTCCTAAAAGAATGTTGAGTTGGATTTAGCGAATTGTGTCACCGTAGTTAAGTCCTTCATCGTGTGTTGAAGGTCCGATGTGTCTTTCAGCGTTCTTCTGGTCATGTTCACATTGGCCTTGATATTTCCTTGTTCTTTCTCCAGTATCTTTAAATGTTTCTGATGAGCAAACATTGAATAAAAATGTTGAATAAAATAAAAATGCATTTCATCTTTTATAGCATTGGAGAATGTAAGTGTACGACCAGTGTAATTTGGAAAGCCTATAAGTTAAAGAAAGTGCAATTTTCTTTATTTAAATTATATTTTATTTGATCTATTTATCTTTTTACATTTTTATTATAGCTGTTTGCATGTAATTATTCAAAATGACACTATGTTAAACAAATACTGTAGTTAAGATGGTGCCCATGTAGTGAATGGATAGTCAAACAAAATATCATGGCATTTTGTAACTATTTTATGAGGTGGCTAATATACGAAGAAACTTTTCATCTCATTACATCTCATTTGTACGTTTTTGTATGATCTACTTTCAACCCAGTGACATTGGGCTGTTTAGGGATGGGTCTTTATTATTAATAATCGTATGTTTTATATGATTCACATATTCGTACGTATTAGTGGCCTGTTTGCATCGAATTATTCAAAATGGCACTATGGTAAACAAATAGTTAAGGTGGTGCCCATGTAGTGCATGGTTAGTCCAACAAATTGCATTGGCATTTCGTATCTAATTCATAAATTGGCAAATTTGTACGAATTTGTACAATCTAATTCGTACATTTGTATGATCTGAATTCAGCTCAGTGACGTTGGGTTTGGGACTTTTTTTATTCCTTTTTCTAATAATCGTACAATTTTGTAGGATTCACATCGTACAAATAAATACGAATTAGCGGCCTGTTTGCATCTAATTATTCGAAATGGCACTATGGTAAACAAATAGTTAAGGTGGTGCCCATGTAGTACATGAATAGTCCAACAAAATGTCATACAAATGGCATTTCGTAACTATTTGACGAGTTGGCAAATTGGTATGAATTCATACGATCTCATTCGTAAGTTTTTGTATAATTTGCTTTCAACCCAGTGACATTAAGTTGTTTAGGGGTGGGTCTTTATTATTCCTGTTTCTAATAATGGTACGTTTTGTATGATTCACATTGTACAAATTAATACGGATTAGCGGCCTGTTTGCATCTAATTATTAGAAATGGCACTACGGTAAACAAATAGTTAAGGTGGTGCCCATGTAGTACATGAATAGTCCAACACAATGTTATGGCATTTTGTAACTATTTTATAAGGTTTCTTATTCGTACGAATTTGTACGATCTCATTCGTACATTCATATGATCTGATTTCAGTCCAGTGACGTTTTGTTTGGGACTTTATTATTCCTTTTTCTAATAATCATACATTTTGGTATGATTCAAATCGTACAAATTCATACGAATTAGTGACCTGTTTGCATCTTATTATTAGAAATGGCACTATGGTAAACAAATAGTTAAGGTGGTGCCCATGTAGTACATGGATAGTCCAACAAAATGTCAAACAAAATAGCATTTTGTAACTATTTGACGAGGTGGCTAATTTGAACGAATTCATATGATTTCATTCGTTCGTTTTTGTATAATTTGCTTTCTACCCAGTGACATTGAGTTGTTAAGAGAAGGGTCTTTATTATTCCTTTTTCTAATAATTGTACATTTTTGTACGATTTACATTGTAGGAATTCATACAAATTAGCGGCCTGTTTACATCGAATTATAAGAAATGGCACTATGGTAAACAAATAGTTAAGGTGGTGCCCATGTAGTGCATGAATAGTCCAACATAATGTCATGGCATTTCGTAACTATTTGATGAGTTGGCTAATTCGTACGAATTCATACAATCTCATTCATACGTTTTTGTATGTTCTGCTTTCAACCCAGTAATATTGGGTTGTTTAGGGGTGGGCCTTGATTATTTATTTTTCTAATAATCGCACATTTTTGTATGATCCACATTGTACGAATTCATACGAATTAGCAGCGTGTTTGCATCTAATTATTAGAAATGCCACTATTGTAAACAAATAGTTAAGGTGGTGCCCATGTAGTGCATGAATAGCCAACAAAATGTCATGAAAATTCATAAATATTTTACGATGGGGCTAATATACGTACCAATTCATACAATCTCATTTGTACGTTTTTGTATGATCTACTTTCAACCCAGTGACATTGGGTTGTTTAGGGGTGGGTCTTTATTGTTCCTACAGTATTTCTAATAATTGTAAATTTTTGTATGATTCACATCGTACAAATTCATACGAATTAGCGGCCTGTTTGCATCTTATTATTAGAAATGGCATAGTAAACAAATAGTTAAGGTGGTGCCCATGTAGTGCATGAATAGCCAACAAAATGTCATGAAAATTCATAACTATTTTACGAGGGGGCTAATATACGTACCAATTCGTACAATCTCATTTGTACGTTTTTGTATGATCTACTTTCAACCCAGTGACATTGGGTTGTTTAGGGGTGGGCCTTGATTATTCCTTTTTCTAATAATTGTAAATTTTTGTATGATTCACATCGTACAAATTCATATGAATTAGCGGCCTGTTTGCATCTTATTATTAGAAATGGCATAGTAAACAAATATTTAAGGTGGTGCCCATGTAGTGCATGAATAGCCAACAAAATGTCATGAAAATTCATAACTATTTTACGAGGGGGCTAATATACGTACCAATTCGTACAATCTCATTCGTACGTTTTTGTATGGTCTGCTTTCAACCCAGTAATATTTGGTTGTTTAGGGGTGGGCCTTGATTATACCTTTTTCTAATAATCGTACATTTTTATATGATTCACATCTTAAGAATTAATACGAATTAGCAGCGTAATAGTTACGAATTCCCATGAAATCATGCTAGATAGTCTGATTTAATCAGTCAAGATTTTGGTTGTAGATGTTTAGGAACCTCTGTCTTATAGTAATAATGTTGACAATTATCAACTATTGTTTGCGATTTACCAAAATATTTTCCAGTAGTGCCTCGCTGTCATCGTTCACGTCATTAGCTTTAACCACATCAAGTTTTGCGTCTATTAGAGCCTCTTGTATATCTCGAATACCAGCTGCCAGATCCATTAGATTTTGTCCGATACGATCAGTCTTGACAGATGAGCCGTTCAGAGAAGTCATAAAGTTGTTCAGGATGAAGTTAAAAACTGCACAAGATAAAAACATTGTCGTTCCGAATGTGTAGTCACTGCTAAGTTTAGCAAGCAAACTTCACCATAATTTTGATAAAGATGTTGAACTTGTCCATTTATTAGTAACTCACGCTTTTTAGCTTTTTCTAGCTCTTCGTTAGCTATCTCTCTCTTAACCTTGCATTTCTGCCTTCGCATTTCCTCCAGCATTCGTCTGGCTTCTTTTAACATCCTGGTAGCCTCCTCCGTCTCCCAACCAGTGTGGTTTGAATTCTTTAGCTGGTCCAAGAAATCTACATGTGTCAAACATTAAAAGTTCAAAGGTAATTGAACTTATTGTTCAATAAAAGTCTTCACATTAGAAGAAAAAATAAGTTATTTAGGACAAGCCCAAATGAATACGAAAGGCGTTACTGTGTATTTTTTGTAAGAGGTTGACAATTTCTGAATGCAGATTCTTTCCCCGTTGATACGTTTTGTCAAGAGTCTTCAGCAGTTGAATTGCAGAACATGAAGCCTGAATCGCCTGTACAGAATAAACCCCAAAACTTAATTCTTAACTCTATAAATTTACAAAATTTGAACATCTGTTACATTATATAACCATGATTAAATAAGTATTAAACAGCACCTTGTCATTCAAAGCAGTAAGGTCATCTTTAAAACTTTCGATATCCGCTTCAAATTCTTCTGTTTTAAGTTTCAGTAAATCAACAGATTTTGCGTACTTGTCGACCAAAACCTAAAAAAAAGCATTTTTAAAAATAAACAACATATTAATCGCAACTTTAATGATATCCTCAAAAGATTCATGCACAAAATCTGATGGTGTTATAAGATAGTTTTAGGACCTTTGTACCAGCAATGGCATCTTCAAGTTTTTTCAGTGCGGCAATTGCAGCAGCCTTCATACTAACAGGTTCCAGTTGAGTCTTGAGAAAGGAAAACTCGATGTCCATTGTTTCCAGTTGATCCATTAACAAAACAACACAGTCATCGCAGTCTATAAAATAAAAATCTGAAGTTCATTCTTTAAGGATGCATTGATTGGTATGTATATGGCTATATGTAACTGGCTATGGCTATATGTGTATTGTACTGTATATTGTATACTGAAATCAAACCTAAGCAATTTTCGGGGTCTGGGTCATCAGCTTCATAACAATCTGTGTAAACACAAATATATGATGTGTATGATCTTTGACACTTATAGGGGCAGTTTCCCGGAGATTAATCCAGGCCTTGGTTATATTACATTTAAGTAGTTTTAACAAACATACCTTACAAAAAAATTACTAATGTGCATCTTGAGACAAAACAATGGCACTTAAATTAAGGTAGTTCAAGCATTCATTTTAGGATAAGCACCATCTGGGAAACTGCCCCATATTGATATATATGTGTGTGTGCATGTGTGTAAGTGTATATGTATGTATGAGAGTTAACGTACCGCCTGTTGCCGAGTCACATACATAGGCATGATCACAGTTACATGGTTGACAGCTTCCTCTTTCGGCCAAAGGGTTGCCATAGTATCCGAGTGCGCACCTAAAAGATAAGATGAAGAAGAAATGACCCTTTACAAACATTCACGTTCATATAAAATACAAAAATGACTAACTAATATTCTGGCATTTATTACAATATACATTTTTTTAATGCAGTGCAAATCTCACATTAGATGCATTACTAAAATACAACATCGGCAACATGATTTTTGGTAAAGCATTTAATGTGCCCCAAGACTTTCGCACAGGGCTGTTTGTGTTTTAAAACCACACACACCTTTCACATCGGGATCCAGAGTAACCAGGTTTACACAGACATTCAAACTCATCTCCAGTCCTCAAACACCCAAGAGCGAAACTGCACAGACAGTATAATGCATATTCTGCCATCAGATTTGTATTTCGTTTATTTTTACATATGTCAAGATGATGTGTGTTCCTGTGATGACCTGTTAGATGGGTTTGTGAAGGGACATGGACACATGCTACAGGTTCTCAAAACTGCATTGCCATAGTAACCTTCCATACAGCGTTCACAGTGGTCACCTGCTGTGTTGAACTGGCAGTTCTGCATCACACATTATGAAACAAAGATAGTATGTTTATAAACTCTTTAAAGCTGGTTTTAGTTTAAAGCGTTAGAAGAACCCTTCCTGTTAAAATCCAGCTAAAGTCATCAGACTGATCTGAATTTAGTTGCTATATCTTTTCTAAAAGGCTCATTATAATTGTGTGTTGGTTCTACGGCGTAGCCGCAACAGCGTAGGTTACGCATCGGTTATCATTTATACTTTTGCACCGTTGTCTACGTGCAAACACGCATGCAGACCGCTGGTAGGCATTATCCATGCGTGTTACCACAGTCAATGAAGAAGCAGCTTGGCAAGTTAACCCACAAGCGAAGAAGAAACAGCAACTTGTTGTGTATGTTTGGAGATGACCAGCAGTGATGGAATTAAATAAACAGCGACTAATGTTGCAGTTTGAGTTAAAGCAACACCAAAGACTTTTTTTTACCTTAAAATAACGTTTTCAAAAAAGTTTCAGTTGTTCATCCACTCGAAACAGGGTGAACAGCACTTTCACATTCGTTTTATTGGTCAAAACTGCTCTAAAGAAGTTTCCAACTGTCGGGTCGCGGTCCTGTAGTTCGAGTGAAAACTTCAAAAACTTGCTTTACGGCAGACCTACAATTCAATCAGAGCCAGCTATGTTGCAGTATCTACGACAGTGGTAATGGACAATTACTCTTCTAACCTGTAGGGGGAGCAAAGAGCAAAAACTCTTTAGTGTTGCTTTAAACACTCCTCAACTTGGTCCATCTATGTTTTCACCGTCGCAAACGGAAATACCTATGACGCAGTTTTTTTTACCTGACGGGAGGGTTTCTAGTAGACCAATCACAGCGCTTGCGGTCCACGTAGAACTGAAGCGCTGTAAAAAATTTGGCGAGGTGCATGTAAGGCTACGCAGAGCTATGCAGAGGTTACGTGTAACCTACGGCGTAGCCACGGCGTACACTTTACGCACGACTACAAATTGGACTTAAGGGATCGGAATTACGGAATTTGTAAAACGGAAGATCAAACTGTCAAATTTTCCACAAACTTTGCCGGGTCGGAGGATTTCCAAAATTGAACCTATAAAGATACTATGGTGAAGGGAATGCCCATGAAACTATGTGTTTATCTTACTATGGTAAATTTTATATAATTATAATTCATACTGAAAAGCGGCCTATGGAGTATCATCATTGGCAAGGGATCACACTTACGGAATTCATAAAACGGACGATCAGACTGTCAAAATTCCCACAGACTTTGCCCGGTCTGAGTATTTCATAAAAACATGTGGACTACCATATCTGAAGAGGTTGGAAGGCTCTGTAAGAACATACCTCGAAATAACGTGTAACTTGTACCCCGGGGGTGCAAATTCTGCCCAAAATCGCCCTATAGAGATACTATGGTGAAGAGAACCCTGCTGAAAAAAACAGCAAGACCAGCTTATGTTGCGTTTTGGTGCTGGTTTGCCCGTGAAGACCAGCAAAACCAGCACCAAACCAGCATCAGCACCAGCATTAGCACCAGCTAAACCAGCACCAAACCAGCATTAGCACCAGCATCCCATGCTGGGCATACCAGCAAGACCAGCATATGTTGTGTTTTGGTGCTGGTATGCTGGTGACCACCAGCTAAACCAGCATAGACCAGCTTAAATCCCATGCTGGCCCATGCTGGTTTGATGCTGTTTTTTTTCAGCAGGGAATGCCTATGAATCAATGTGTTTATCCTACTGTACTATGGTACATTGTATATTATTATATAATTCATACTGGCAAGCGGCCTATAGAGTATTATTATTTGCAAGCGACCGGACTTACGGAATTCGTAAAACGGACGATCAAACAGTCAAACTTCCCACTGACTTTGCCAGGTCTGATGTGAGAAAGCAACACTGCTGAGTAAGATTACGATCCGGCAGATGCACATGCACCTTTAGCTGGGGCCTTTGTCATGCCAACATTAAAGTTTTTTCACAAATTTTAACCTCTAGTTGTATTTGCAATATATTAGTGTTTCATAATTTATACAGGTGGTTTCAGCAGTAACAACATAAACAAACGGCTAGCACAAACGTAACTTCTGGTAAACTTTCATACAGAATCTATAACAACAAAGCCCTTTTAGTACTGAATGTAAAATGAAGTGAAACAAGGTCTTGTACCAGACATTTTCCTGTATGTGGGTCACATTCATCAGACAGACGATTGCATTTGCATGGCACACACAGTCCCTTATTTGGTCCTCTTCTCTCTCTATAGTGACCAGCATCACACCCCTATAATGATACAGATCAAAAGTATGTAGACAATAACTTTGATTGGTCAAAACTGATCAAAATCAGATTTCATGCATTCAGAAAAAATAAGATTTCAACTGCTTTTATTTCCAGCAAACTTAACAGGTTAATATTTGTATTTATACCACAGGGCTGTTGAATGCTTTATTCTGATTGGTTGAGAAATGTTTCATAGGAATGCATTATTTTTAAGATTGTCTTATTCTTTAGCAACATGAAAGATATTCTACATCTAGAGACATAAACAAGTTTTACAGAATTGATAAATGGATTGAGTCAAAGGAAGGCATGTGTATATTTATAGAAATAGCCAGAAATGCATTGTACAAAATTATTAATTTTTTAAGGCAAAAATCATCAGGATATTAAGCCAAACGCGTGTTTGTTCAATGAAGATATTTTGTATATTTTGTACCATAAATATATAAAAAAATATATTTATCATTAGCAATGTGCGTTGCTAAAGAATTTATTTCGACAACTTCAAAGACAATTTTCTCATTCTTTAGATTTTTATGCATCATCAGATTGCAGATTTTCAAATAGTGGTATATTTGCCAAATATTTTTTTAGATTTCAGATGATGTATAAATCTCAATGTAAAAAAAATTACCCTTATGACTGGTTTTGTGGTCCAGGGTCACACATGTTTTGCAAAGTTTGTTAACTTAAAAAGAATGATTTTTTTGGTGGGTTAAATGAATATTATCAGATAAGGTAATACATGTACATGTTTCAGGTGACAGAAATATAGAAACTGGTGAGCAAAAAAAACAGGACTTTAGAAGAGAGGTATTTCTGCATGTATGACTGTGCTGTCTGTGTATGGCTTTTATTGACCGTGGCTATGAATCAGAGCTAAGAATCTGAACTTTAACCCTGTAAACATTACTTTCCAAACCTTAAAACTGAATAACTCCAGCTATTTTGTCGATACTAAAACGTTAACACAGGTTGTTAGAAAAGCAGAATACAGTAGTGCATGCATGCATTTTGCTAGTGCATGCTGTGTTTTAAAATCTTTTATCTAACATACCTAAAGCACAACATGTTTTGGCGTGTTAGATTCAGGTCCGACAATTTCTGAAAACATTGCATAAGTTACCATGAATGCTCATATTTACAGTTATAATCCTGAAACAACAATGCAGAAGCTTTGGTGCCTTCTTGCTATTTTCAGTGGTTAATCTGAGATCACACGCAAGAGATTTGGCATTCGTTTCGCTTGTTTTCAGTCCCAAACCATTGCATTACATTAAAGAAAAGATGAAAAGTTTCATGCATATTTCCCATTCTGTCTTGCTTGCTGCATACACTCCCATAGGATTTTTATATTTTAAAATCTAAATATTTCTATTTATGATTTGTCTTACCTTAATGTTTGCAGATTCACAATACGTTTTTAAAAGGCGATGCTTTGGTTCCCCAGAATTGTTCTTGACTTGAACATCATTGTCCCACAAGGATTTATGAAGAGTTCCCAAATTATCCGCAGAGACCCACAGATCCACAGTTATCAGTGCCAGTGATCCGATCCACACCATACAAAAATGACACATCATATCTACAAACAACAAGTGATTCCCTGATCCTCTGTCTAAATCTATATAATCACCATTCAAGAAATTCCCAAGAATATCTCAGTCATCTAGAAATGTACATATCATATACATCTGCTGCAAAAATAAATAGAGAGATAAGGACTTTCATGCACTCTCGAACTTCTTAACTGTGGCCTTCGTTCTTAGCAAAGTGAAAAACGTTTTCTTCCTGTTTCTCCCCTCAGGTGAGTAATACAGAGGAGAGGGAGGGCAGAGATTTTTCTTCACATGGTGACACCACCAATAGGAAAGTCAGAGAATATCTGTAACCTCAGGGAACTTCATCAATCATTAACTTTTTCCATGACCCAGCCCTTCTTATTATAGGTAGAAATCTTGGTTTCTAATAATGCGGCACTGTTATAAACCAACGCAATCCAGGGGCAATTCGTATGTATTTTACGATGTTCATTTGTATTAACTTATACGACCACATTGTATGTTTTTACATTTGCTTGGGCCCCTGTGACGTTGGGGTTAGGGGTGGGGTTTTATTATTGTTTTATGATACTGTAATGATGTTTTTGTATGATTTGCTTTGTTGGAATTCATAGAAATTAGCTATTTTGTAAAATACGTACAAATTCCTCGAGCTGTTTTTAACCCATGTTGGGTAAAATATGGATGATTTTTTGTCTATTTATCAAATATAATGTTACTATTAGGTTTAAAGATGGGAATTATTTAATTTGAATATAAATACACTGCTGTTAATCTACTTATTAGGTATTATAACAATAAAATATTTTTTAATAAATACAATTTATTTAAGCTACATTTAAACAAAAGTTTTTTTTTTCTAAATATAGCTTAATTAAATTGATTGCAACCACTTACCAATAGGCTTTATGCCCAGCTGTACTACTTCCTGAACTTCAGCCAGCTCCTTATTTCCTGTCTGCCATTATTGGACAAACTGATTAATCCAGGTGTGCCTGACCTCAGTAGTCACAACAACAATAATCAGACACACCTGGATTAATCAGTTTGTCCAATAATGGCAGACAGGAAACAAGGAGCTGGCTGAAGTTCAGGAAGTAGTGCAGCTGGGCATAAAGCCTATTGAGTAAATTGAATGAATAATTTTTTTCAGTGTACATTATTAAATAATAAATACCTGTAATAAATATATTTAATAAATACATTTTTATATTTTTTAATAATAACTTGTATATACTTTTAATAAGTTATTAAACTCTTAAAAAATGTTAGGTTGGTTCAACTTATGGTTTTACCAAAACCCAGTTTTTTTATTCATTGCATAATATTGATTAGATTTTAATCATCTTCATATTATTATACTTTTTTAAATACTCACATTTTAAATACTCACATGAAATACTTTTCAGCACATTTATCATATATAAAATTCACTACCGGATACAATTTTGGCAACAATTTAACTCCAAACCGGTTGTTGACAGTACAAACTTATCGGCCCACTTGAAGAAGACACAACATTTAACCACATGACCTTGACTCTATTAGAAGCCTATTGTGGGAATTAAAATATAATGGTGTCATAATACAACACACCTGGGTATGTGAAGGAAAATGGGCATGCTTTGAGTTTGAGAGTAGGAGAGGCTTTGTAAAACAAATGAACTTTCTTTTTAAAGAAACAATATTAATTTGTAACATTAAAATATTGGATGCGATAACAAAGACATTTATTAGGAAGGAAAACATGAAGACTTGTCATTTCGCACATCTTCTTTATATGTGTAGAAAGGCTATAATAATGTATAACATCCTCTATAATAATAATATAGATATTGTGTATAATAATAAAAAATCTAGAAATTATAAAATATAAACATTATTATAATTATAGCATTTTATTATAGCGTATGTGATTATTGCTTATGTGTGGTATTTGTTGCTCTTGTATTTTTTGTACATTTAGAAGAAAGTTTTGTTAAATCATGATTTGTTTGTGAAATATCCGTACGCACATCTCACGCACAAATTTGTGCGAATGCAATGCATGTGTGCCTGGGTTTGATTCTCAGGAAATGCATGGACTTATGCAACCACATCTAGCAAGTGCCTTTAAATCACCAGGATTGTAAATGAACTGATTACGGACACAAGGGATTTTGTTTGTATTTATTAGGAATTTTTTTCCTATCACACAATAGTTCCTATCAAACAATGGGATAGAGGGCATAACTGGCAATGCCGCAGCTGTTTCTTCCATTCCGGAGCATTCGCATGTATCCTCCTTCTCCCCATTCTGTCCCCCAGCTGAGTGAAACAAGAATGGCAGTCAACTATCTGTACTATGTTGAGATAAATAGCTTGAATTATGTATCATCCATTAAACAAAGACAGGTTCCCACCTGTTTTTGATAATCCAGTAATCTTTTCCCCCTTCTGAGCCATAACCAACCAGAAGAACAGCGTGGTTGAGGTTGTTAGGGTTACAGTTCTTCTCCTTGTAGATCCCTGTTGTAAAAATAGGATATGTTCATCTAAATAAGATAGACAGACAGACAGACAGACAGATATTGATAGACAGACAGACAGACAGACAGACAGACATTGATAGATAGACAAATATTCATAGACAGATAGATAGAAAGATACACAGACAGACATATATTGATAGATAGATAGACAGATATTGATAGACAGACAGACAGACAGACAGACATTGATGATAGACAGACAGACAGGCAGGCCGCCAGACAGACAGATGTTGATAGATAGACAGACAGACAGACAGACAGATATAGATAGACAGACAGACAGATATTGATAGACAGATATTGACAGACAGACAGACAGACAGACAGACAGATATTGATAGACAGACAGACAGACATATATTGATAGATAGACAGATATTGATAGACAGGCAGACAGACAGATATGGATAGATAGAAAGATATTGATAGATAGATAGATAGATAGATAGATAGACAGACAGACAGACAGACAGACAGACAGACAGACAGACAGACAGACAGACAGATATTGATAGACAGACAGACAGACAGACAGATATTGATAGA